>NC_133648.1:319265301-319565301 GCF_009905375.1 Apium graveolens
CCCTTTGAGTTTTTCACCGAAAACTCCATTTCAGCCAAATCTACTCAGTTTCTCTTCCGAATTCCGCGAAATATGGATCGGTTCAAATCTACTCAGTTTCGCGTCCGAATTCCGCGAAATTGGATTGGTACAAATTAAATATCAATATGGATTAAAGTATGTGAAAATAACCATAATGCATCCCGACTCAGTATCGGAGAAAAAACCGTGTACTAACCCCTTTGAGTTTTCACCGAAACTCCATTTCAGCCAAATCTACTCAGTTTCTCGTCCGAATTCCGCGAAATATGTGCTCGTTCAAATTAAAATATCAATATGGATTAAATTATGTGAAAATATCCATAAGCATCCCGAATCAGTATCGGAGAAAAAACCGTGTACTAACCCCTTTGAGTTTTCACCGAAAACTCCATTTCAGCCAAATCTACTCAGTTTCTCGTCCGAATTCCGCGAAATATGGATCGGTCAAATTAAAAATATCAATATGGATTAAAGTAGGTGAAAAATATCCATAATGCATCCCGACTCAGTATCGGAGAAAAAACCGTGTACTACCCTTTGAGTTTCACCGAAAACTCCATTTCAGCCAAATCTACTCAATTTCTCGTCCGAATTCCGCGAAATATGGATCGCTTACAAATTAAAATATCAATATGGATTAAAGTATGTGAAAATATCCATAATGCATCCCGACTCAGTATCGGAGAAAAAAACCGTGTACTAACCCCTTTGAGTTTTCACCGAAAACTCCATTTCAGCCAAATCTACTCAGTTTCGCGTCCGAATTCCGCGAAATATGGATCGCTACAAATTAAAATATCAATATGGATTAAAGTATGTGAAAATATCCATAATGCATCCCGACTCAGTATCGGAGAAAAAACCGTGTACTAACCCCTTTGAGTTTTCACCGAAAACTCCATTTCAGCCAAATCTACTCAATTTCTCGTCCGAATTCCGCGAAATATGGATCGTTCAAATTAAAATATCAATATGGATTAAAGTATGTGAAAATATCCATAATGCATCCCGACTCAGTATCGGAGAAAAAACCGTGTACTAACCCCTTTGAGTTTTCACCGAAAACTCCATTTCAGCCAAATCTACTCAGTTTCTCGTCCGAATTCCGCGAATATGGATCGCTACAAATTAAAATATCAATATGGATTAAAGTATGTGAAAATATCCATAATGCATCCCGACTCAGTATCGGAGAAAAAACCGTGTACTAACCCCTTTGAGTTTTCACCGAAAACTCCATTTCAGCCAAATCTACTCATTTTCTCGTCCGAATTCCGCGAAATATGGATCGGTACAAATTAAAATATCAATATGGATTAAAGTATGTGAAAATATCCATAATGCATCCCGACTCAGTATCGAGAAAAAAACCGTGTACTAACCCCTTTGAGTTTTCACCAAAAACTCCATTTCAGCCAAATCTACTCATTTTCTCGTCCGAATTCCGCGAATATGGATCGCTTACAAATTAAAATATCAATATGGATTAAAGTATGTGAAATATCCATAATGCATCCCGACTCAGTAGCGGAGAAAAAACCGTGTAATAACCCCCTTTGAGTTTTCACCGAAAACTCCATTTCAGCCAATCTACTCAGTTTCTCGTCCGAATTCCGCGAAATATGGCTCGGTTCAAATTAAAATTCAATATGGATTAAAGTATGTGAAAATATCCATAATGCATCCTGACTCGTATCGGAGAAAAAAACCGTGTACTAACCCCTTTGAGTTTCAACCGAAAACTCCATTTCAGCCAAATCTACTCAGTTTCTCGTCCGATTCCGCGAAATATGGATCGATACAAATTAAAAATATCAATATGGATTAAGTATGTGAAAATATCCATAATGCAGTCCCGACTCATATCGGAGAAAAAACCGTGTACTAACCCCTTTGAGTTTCACCGAAAACTCCATTTCAGCCAAATCTACTCAGTTTCTCGTCCGAATTCCGCGAAATATGGATCGCTACAAATTAAATACAAATGATGGTGAAAAGTATGTGAAAATATCCATAATGCATCCCGACTCAGGATCGGAGAAAAAACCGTGTACTAACCCCTTTGAGTTTCACCGAAAACTCCATTTCAGCCAAATCTACTCATTTCCCTCGTCCGAATTCCGCGAAATATGGATCGCTACAAATTAAAATATCAATATGGATTAAAGTATGTGAAAAATATCCATATGCATCCCGACTCAGTATCGGAGAAAAAAACCGTGTACTAACCCCTTTGAGTTTTCACCGAAAACTCCATTTCAGCCAAATCTACTCAGTTTCTCGTCCGAATTCCGCGAAATATGGCTCGGTTCAAATTAAAATATCAATATGGATTAAAGTATGTGAAAATATCCATAATGCATCCCGACTCAGTATCGGAGAAAAAAACCGTGTACTAACCCCTTTGAGTTTTCACCGAAAACTCCATTTCAGCCAAATCTACTCAGTTTCTCGTCCGAATTCGGCGAAATATGGCTCGGTTCAAATTAAAATATCAATATGGATTAAAGTATGTGAAAATATCCATAATGCATCCCGACTCAGTATCGGAGAAAAAACCGTGTACTAACCCCTTTGAGTTTTCACCGAAAACTCCATTTCAGCCAAATCTACTCAGTTTCTCGTCCGAATTCCGCGAAATATGGATCGGTTCAAATTAAAATATCAATATGGATTAAAGTATGTGAAAATATCCATAATGCATCCCGACTCAGTATCGGAGAAAAAACCGTGTACTAACCCCTTTGAGTTTTCACCGAAAACTCCATTTCAGCCAAATCTACTCAGTTTCGCGTCCGAATTCCGCGAAATATGGATCGGTACAAATTAAAATATCAATATGGATTAAAGTATGTGAAAATATCCATAATGCATCCCGACTCAGTATCGGAGAAAAAACCGTGTACTAACCCCTTTGAGTTTTCACCGAAAACTCCATTTCAGCCAAATCTACTCAGTTTCTCGTCCGAATTCCGCGAAATATGGATCGGTTCAAATTAAAATATCAATATGGATTAAAGTATGTGAAAATATCCATAATGCATCCCGACTCAGTATCGGAGAAAAAACCGTGTACTAACCCCTTTGAGTTTTCACCGAAAACTCCATTTCAGCCAAATATACTCAGTTTCGCGTCCGAATTCCGCGAAATATGGATTGGTACAAATTAAAATATCAATATGGATTAAAGTATGTGAAAATATCCATAATGCATCTCGACTCAGTATCAGAGAAAAAACCGTGTACTAACCCCTTTGAGTTTTCACCGAAAACTCCATTTCAGCTAAATCTACTCAATTTCTCGTCCGAATTCCGCGTAATATGGATCGGTACAAATTAAAATATCAATATGGATTAAAGTATGTGAAAATATCCATAATTCATCCCGACTCAGTATCGGAGAAAAAACCGTGTACTAACCCCTTTGAGTTTTCACCGAAAACTCCATTTCAGCCAAATCTACTCAGTTTCTCGTCCGAATTCCGCGAAATATGGCTCGGTTCAAATTAAAATATCAATATGGATTAAAGTATGTGAAAATATCCATAATGCATCCCGACTCAGTATCGGAGAAAAAACCGTGTACTAACCCCTTTGAGTTTTCACCGAAAACTCCATTTCAGCCAAATCTACTCAGTTTCTCGTCCGAATTCCGCGAAATATGGCTCGGTTCAAATTAAAATATCAATATGGATTAAAGTATGTGAAAATATCCATAATGCATCCCGACTCAGTATCGGAGAAAAAACCGTGTACTAACCCCTTTGAGTTTTCACCGAAAACTCCATTTCAGCCAAATCTACTCAGTTTCTCGTCCGAATTCCGCGAAATATGGATCGGTTACAAATTAAAATATCAATATGGATTAAAGTATGTGAAAATATCCATAATGCATCCCGACTCAGTATCGGAGAAAAAACCGTGTACTAACCCCTTTGAGTTTTCACCGAAAACTCCATTTCAGCCAAATCTACTCATTTCTCGTCCGAATTCCGCGAAATATGGATCGCTACAAATTAAAATATCAATATGGATTAAAGTATGTGAAAATATCCATAATGCATCCCGACTCAGTATCGGAGAAAAAAACCGTGTACTAACCCCTTTGAGTTTTCACCGAAAACTCCATTTCAGCCAAATCTACTCATGTTCTCGTCCGAATTCCGCGAAATATGGATCGGCTACAAATTAAAATATCAATATGGATTAAAGTATGTGAAAATATCCATAATGCATCCCGACTCAGTATCAGAGAAAAACTGTGTACGAACCCTTTGAGTATTTCGCCGAAAACTCCATTTCCGTCAAATCTACTCTGTTTCTCGTCCGAATTTGGCGGAACACGGCTCGATTCAAATTAAAATATCAATATGGATTCATGTATGTGAAAATATTCCATAATTCATCCGGACTCGGTCTTGGAGAAAAATTTGTGTACTAACCCCGTTGAGTATTCGCCGAAAACCCATTTTCCTTCAAATCTACTCAGTTTCTCGTCCGAATTTCACGAAATATGGCTCGTTTCAATTAAAATATCAATATGTATTCAATTATTTGAAATATCCATAATAAATCCTGACTCAGTATTGGGAAAAAACTGTGTACTAACCTCATTGAGTATTCGCCGAAAACTACTTTTCCCGTCAAATCTACTCATTTCTCGTCCGAATTTCGTGAAATATGGCTCGTTTCAAATTAAAATAGCAATATGTATTCTAGTATGTGGAAATATCCATAATAAATCCGGATCTCAGTATTGGAGAAAAAACTGTGTACGAGCCCCGTTGAGTATTCGCCGAAAACTCCATTTCCGTCAATCTACTCTATTTCTCGTCCGAATTTGGCAAAACGCGGCTCGGTTCAAATTAAAATATCAATATGGATTCAAGTATGTGGAAATATCTATAATAAATCATGACTCGGTATTGGAGAAAAAATTGTGTACTAACCCCTTTTGAGTATTCGCCGAAAACTACATTTCCGTCAAATCTACTCAGTTTCTCGTCCGAATTTCGCAAAATATGGCTCGTTTCAAATTAAATATCAATATGTATTCAATTATGTGGAAATATCCATAATAAATCCGGACTCAGTATTGGAGAAAAAACCGTGTACTAACCCCTTTGAGTTTTCACCGAAAACTCCATTTCAGCCAAATCTACTCAATTTCTCGTCCGAATTCCGCGAAATATGGATCGCTACAAATTAAAATATCAATATGGATTAAAGTATGTGAAAATATCCATAATGCATCCCGACTCAGTATCGGAGAAAAAAACCGTGTACTAACCCCTTTGAGTTTTCACCGAAAACTCCATTTCAGCCAAATCTACTCAGTTTCTCTTCCGAATTCCGCGAAATATGGATCGGTTCAAATCTACTCAGTTTCGCGTCCGAATTCCGCGAAATATGGATTGGTACAAATTAAAATATCAATATGGATTAAAGTATGTGAAAATAACCATAATGCATCCCGACTCAGTATCGGAGAAAAAACCGTGTACTAACCCCTTTAAGTTTTCACCGAAAACTCCATTTCAGCCAAATCTACTTAGTTTCTCGTCCGAATTCCGCGAAATATGGCTCGGTTCAAATTAAAATATCAATATGGATTAAAGTATTTGAAAATATCCATAATGCATCCCGACTCAGTATCGGAGAAAAAACCGTGTACTAACCCCTTTGAGTTTTCACCGAAAACTCCATTTCAGCCAAATCTACTCAGTTTCTCATCCGAATTCGGCGAAATATGGCTCGGTTCAAATTAAAATATCAATATGGATTAAAGTATGTGAAAATATCCATAATGCATCCCGACTCAGTATCGGAGAAAAAACCGTGTACTAACCCTTTGAGTTTTCACCGAAAACTCCATTTCAGCCAAATCTACTCAATTTCTCGTCCGAATTCCGCGAAATATGGATCGGTTCAAATTAAAATATCAATATGGATTAAATTATGTGAAAATATCCATAATGCATCCCGACTCAGTATCGGAGAAAAAACCGTGTACTAACCCCTTTGAGTTTTCACCGAAAACTCCATTTCAGCCAAATCTACTCAGTTTCGCGTCCGAATTCCGCGAAATATGGATTGGTACAAATTAAAATATCAATATGGATTAAAGTATGTGAAAATATCCATAATGCATCCCGACTCAGTATCGGAGAAAAAACCGTGTACTAACCCCTTTGAGTTTTCACCGAAAACTCCATTTCAGCCAAATCTACTCAGTTTCTCGTCTAAATTCCGCGAAATATGGATCGGTTCAAATTAAAATATCAATATGGATTAAAGTATGTGAAAATATCCATAATGCATCCCGACTCAGTATCGGAGAAAAAACCGTGTACTAACCCCTTTGAGTTTTTACCGAAAACTCCATTTCAGCCAAATCTACTCAGTTTCGCGTCCGAATTCCGCGAAATATGGATTGGTACAAATTAAAATATCAATATGGATTAAAGTATGTGAAAATATCCATAATGCATCCGACTCAGTATCAGAGAAAAAACCGTGTACTAACCCCTTTGAGTTTTCACCGAAAACTCCATTTCAGCCAAATCTACTCAGTTTCGCGTCCGAATTCCGCGAAATATGGCTCGGTTCAAATTAAAATATCAATATGGATTAAAGTATGTGAAAATATCCGTAATGCATCCCGACTCAGTATCGGAGAAAAAACCGTGTACTCACCCCTTTGAGTTTTCACCGAAAACTCCATTTGAGCCAAATCTACTCAGTTTCTCGTCCGAATTCCGCGAAATATGGATCGGTTCAAATTAAAATATCAATATGGATTAAAGTATGTGAAATATCCATAATGCATCCCGACTCAGTATCGGAGAAAAAACCGTGTACTAACCCCTTTGAGTTTTCACCGAAAACTCCATTTCAGCCAAATCTACTCAGTTTCTCGTCCGAATTCCGCGAAATATGGATCGGTTCAAATTAAAATATCAATATGGATTAAAGTATGTGAAAATATCCATAATGCATCCCGACTCAGTATCGGAGAAAAAACCGTGTACTAACCCCTTTGAGTTTTCACCGAAAACTCCATTTCAGCCAAATCTACTCATTTCTCGTCCGAATTCCGCGAAATATGGATCGGTTACAAATTAAAATATCAATATGGATTAAAGTATGTGAAAATATCCATAATGCATCCCGACTCAGTATCGGAGAAAAAACCGTGTACTAACCCCTTTGAGTTTTCACCGAAAACTCCATTTCAGCCAAATCTACTCATTTCTCGTCCGAATTCCGCGAAATATGGATCGCTACAAATTAAAATATCAATATGGATTAAAGTATGTGAAAATATCCATAATGCATTCCGACTCAGTATTGGAGAAAAAACCGTGTACTAACCCCTTTGAGTTTTCACCGAAAACTCCATTTCAGCCAAATCTACTCAGTTTCTCGTCCGAATTCCGCCGTTTCTCGTCCGAATTTTGAAAAATATGGCTCGGTTCAAATTAAGATATCAATATAGATTTAAGTATGTTAAAATATCCATAATTCATCCGGACTCAGTTTTAGAGAAAAAACTGTGTACGAACCCCTTTGAGTATTCGCCGAAAACTCCATTTCCATCAAATCTACTCTGTTTCTCGTCCGAATTTGGCGGAACACGGCTCGATTCAAATTAAAATATCAATATGGATTCATGTATGTGAAAATATTCATAATTCATCCGGACTCGGTCTTGGAGAAAAATTTGTGTACTAACCCCTTTGAGTATTCGCGGAAAACCCCATTTCCTTCAAATCTACTCAGTTTCTCGTCCGAATTTCACGAAATATGGATCGTTTCAAATTAAAATATCAATATGTATTCAATTATGTGGAAATATCCATAATAAATCCGGACTCAGTATTGGAGAAAAAAACTGTGTACTAACCTCATTGAGTATTCGCCGAAAACTACTTTTCCGTCAAATCTACTCAGTTTCTCGTCCGAATTTCGTGAAATATGGCTCGTTTCAAATTAAAATATCAATATGTATTCTAGTATGTGGAAATATCCATAATAAATCCGGACTCAGTATTGGAGAAAAAAACTGTGTACGAGCCCCGTTGAGTATTCGCCGAAAACTCCATTTCCGTCAATCTACTCTATTTCTCGTCCGAATTTGGCAAAACGCGGCTCGGTTCAAATTAAAATATCAATATGGATTCAAGTATGTGGAAATATCTATAATAAATCATGACTCGGTATTGGAGAAAAAATTGTGTACTAACCCCTTTTGAGTATTCGCCGAAAACTACATTTCCGTCAAATCTACTCAGTTTCTCGTCCGAATTTCGCAAAATATGGCTCGTTTCAAATTAAAATATCAATATGTATTCAATTATGTGGAAATATCCATAATAAATCCGGACTCAGTATTGGAGAAAAAACCGTGTACTAACCCCTTTGAGTTTTCACCGAAAACTCCATTTCAGCCAAATCTACTCAATTTCTCGTCCGAATTCCGCGAAATATGGATCGCTACAAATTAAAATATCAATATGGATTAAAGTATGTGAAAATATCCATAATGCATCCCGACTCAGTATCGGAGAAAAAACCGTGTACTAACCCCTTTGAGTTTTCACCGAAAACTCCATTTCAGCCAAATCTACTCAGTTTCTCTTCCGAATTCCGCGAAATATGGATCGGTTCAAATCTACTCAGTTTCGCGTCCGAATTCCGCGAAATATGGATTGGTACAAATTAAAATATCAATATGGATTAAAGTATGTGAAAATAACCATAATGCATCCCGACTCAGTATCGGAGAAAAAACCGTGTACTAACCCCTTTGAGTTTTCACCGAAAACTCCATTTCAGCCAAATCTACTTAGTTTCTCGTCCGAATTCCGCGAAATATGGCTCGGTTCAAATTAAAATATCAATATGGATTAAAGTATGTGAAAATATCCATAATGCATCCCGACTCAGTATCGGAGAAAAAACCGTGTACTAACCCCTTTGAGTTTTCACCGAAAACTCCATTTCAGCCAAATCTACTCAGTTTCTCATCCGAATTCGGCGAAATATGGCTCGGTTCAAATTAAAATATCAATATGGATTAAAGTATGTGAAAATATCCATAATGCATCCCGACTCAGTATCGGAGAAAAAACCGTGTACTAACCCCTTTGAGTTTTCACCGAAAACTCCATTTCAGCCAAATCTACTCAATTTCTCGTCCGAATTCCGCGAAATATGGATCGGTTCAAATTAAAATATCAATATGGATTAAATTATGTGAAAATATCCATAATGCATCCCGACTCAGTATCGGAGAAAAAAACCGTGTACTAACCCCTTTGAGTTTTCACCGAAAACTCCATTTCAGCCAAATCTACTCAGTTTCGCGTCCGAATTCCGCGAAATATGGATTGGTACAAATTAAAATATCAATATGGATTAAAGTATGTGAAAATATCCATAATGCATCCCGACTCAGTATCGGAGAAAAAACCGTGTACTAACCCCTTTGAGTTTTCACCGAAAACTCCATTTCAGCCAAATCTACTCAGTTTCTCGTCCGAATTCCGCGAAATATGGATCGGTTCAAATTAAAATATCAATATGGATTAAAGTATGTGAAAATATCCATAATGCATCCCGACTCAGTATCGGAGAAAAAACCGTGTACTAACCCCTTTGAGTTTTCACCGAAAACTCCATTTCAGCCAAATCTACTCAGTTTCGCGTCCGAATTCCGCGAAATATGGATCGGTACAAATTAAAATATCAATATGGATTAAAGTATGTGAAAATATCCATAATGCATCTCGACTCAGTATCAGAGAAAAAACCGTGTACTAACCCCTTTGAGTTTTCACCGAAAACTCCATTTCAGCCAAATCTACTCAGTTTCGCGTCCGAATTCCGCGAAATATGGCTCGGTTCAAATTAAAATATCAATATGGATTAAAGTATGTGAAAATATCCGTAATGCATCCCGACTCAGTATCGGAGAAAAAACCGTGTACTCACCCCTTTGAGTTTTCACCGAAAATCCATTTGAGCCAAATCTACTCAGTTTCTCGTCCGAATTCCGCGAAATATGGCTCGGTTCAAATTAAAATATCAATATGTATTCTAGTATGTGGAAATATCCATAATAAATCCGGACTCAGTATTGGAGAAAAAACTGTGTACGAGCCCCGTTGAGTATTCGCCGAAAACTCCATTTCCGTCAATCTACTCTATTTCTCGTCCGAATTTGGCAAAACGCGGCTCGGTTCAAATTAAAATATCAATATGGATTCAAGTATGTGGAAATATCTATAATAAATCATGACTCGGTATTGGAGAAAAAATTGTGTACTAACCCCTTTTGAGTATTCGCCGAAAACTACATTTCCGTCAAATCTACTCAGTTTCTCGTCCGAATTTCGCGAAATATGGCTCGTTTCAAATTAAAATATCAATATGTATTCAATTATGTGGAAATATCCATAATAAATCCGGACTCAGTATTGGAGAAAAAACCGTGTACTAACCCCTTTGAGTTTTCACCGAAAACTCCATTTCAGCCAAATCTACTCAATTTCTCGTCCGAATTCCGCGAAATATGGATCGCTACAAATTAAAATATCAATATGGATTAAAGTATGTGAAAATATCCATAATGCATTCCGACTCAGTATTGGAGAAAAAACCGTGTACTAACCCCTTTGAGTTTTCACCGAAAACTCCATTTCAGCCAAATCTACTCAGTTTCTCGTCCGAATTCCGCCGTTTCTCGTCCGAATTTTGAAAAATATGGCTCGGTTCAAATTAAGATATCAATATAGATTTAAGTATGTTAAAATATCCATAATTCATCCGGACTCAGTTTTAGAGAAAAAACTGTGTACGAACCCCTTTGAGTATTCGCCGAAAACTCCATTTCCATCAAATCTACTCTGTTTCTCGTCCGAATTTGGCGGAACACGGCTCGATTCAAATTAAAATATCAATATGGATTCATGTATGTGAAAATATTCATAATTCATCCGGACTCGGTCTTGGAGAAAAATTTGTGTACTAACCCCTTTGAGTATTCGCGGAAAACCCCATTTCCTTCAAATCTACTCAGTTTCTCGTCCGAATTTCACGAAATATGGCTCGTTTCAAATTAAAATATCAATATGTATTCAATTATGTGGAAATATCCATAATAAATCCGGACTCAGTATTGGAGAAAAAACTGTGTACTAACCTCATTGAGTATTCGCCGAAAACTACTTTTCCGTCAAATCTACTCAGTTTCTCGTCCGAATTTCGTGAAATATGGCTCGTTTCAAATTAAAATATCAATATGTATTCTAGTATGTGGAAATATCCATAATAAATCCGGACTCAGTATTGGAGAAAAAACTGTGTACGAGCCCCGTTGAGTATTCGCCGAAAACTCCATTTCCGTCAATCTACTCTATTTCTCGTCCGAATTTGGCAAAACGCGGCTCGGTTCAAATTAAAATATCAATATGGATTCAAGTATGTGGAAATATCTATAATAAATCATGACTCGGTATTGGAGAAAAAATTGTGTACTAACCCCTTTTGAGTATTCGCCGAAAACTACATTTCCGTCAAATCTACTCAGTTTCTCGTCCGAATTTCGCAAAATATGGCTCGTTTCAAATTAAAATATCAATATGTATTCAATTATGTGGAAATATCCATAATAAATCCGGACTCAGTATTGGAGAAAAAACCGTGTACTAACCCCTTTGAGTTTTCACCGAAAACTCCATTTCAGCCAAATCTACTCAATTTCTCGTCCGAATTCCGCGAAATATGGATCGCTACAAATTAAAATATCAATATGGATTAAAGTATGTGAAAATATCCATAATGCATCCCGACTCAGTATCGGAGAAAAAACCGTGTACTAACCCCTTTGAGTTTTCACCGAAAACTCCATTTCAGCCAAATCTACTCAGTTTCTCTTCCGAATTCCGCGAAATATGGATCGGTTCAAATCTACTCAGTTTCGCGTCCGAATTCCGCGAAATATGGATTGGTACAAATTAAAATATCAATATGGATTAAAGTATGTGAAAATAACCATAATGCATCCCGACTCAGTATCGGAGAAAAAACCGTGTACTAACCCCTTTAAGTTTTCACCGAAAACTCCATTTCAGCCAAATCTACTTAGTTTCTCGTCCGAATTCCGCGAAATATGGCTCGGTTCAAATTAAAATATCAATATGGATTAAAGTATTTGAAAATATCCATAATGCATCCCGACTCAGTATCGGAGAAAAAACCGTGTACTAACCCCTTTGAGTTTTCACCGAAAACTCCATTTCAGCCAAATCTACTCAGTTTCTCGTCCGAATTCCGCGAAATATGGATCGGTTCAAATTAAAATATCAATATGGATTAAAGTATGTGAAAATATCCATAATGCATCCCGACTCAGTATCGGAGAAAAAACCGTGTACTAACCCCTTTGAGTTTTCACCGAAAACTCCATTTCAGCCAAATCTACTCAATTTCTCGTCCGAATTCCGCGAAATATGGATCGGTTCAAATTAAAATATCAATATGGATTAAAGTATGTGAAAATATCCATAATGCATCCCGACTCAGTATCGGAGAAAAAACCGTGTACTAACCCCTTTGAGTTTTCACCGAAAACTCCATTTCAGCCAAATCTACTCAGTTTCTCGTCCGAATTCCGCGAAATATGGATCGGTACAAATTAAAATATCAATATGGATTAAAGTATGTGAAAATATCCATAATGCATCCCGACTCAGTATCGGAGAAAAAACCGTGTACTAACCCCTTTGAGTTTTCACCGAAAACTCCATTTCAGCCAAATCTACTCAGTTTCTCGTCCGAATTCCGCGAAATATGGATCGGTTCAAATTAAAATATCAATATGGATTAAAGTATGTGAAAATATCCATAATGCATCCCGACTCAGTATCGGAGAAAAAACCGTGTACTAACCCCTTTGAGTTTTCACCGAAAACTCCATTTCAGCCAAATCTACTCAGTTTCTCGTCCGAATTCCGCGAAATATGGATCGGTACAAATTAAAATATCAATATGGATTAAAGTATGTGAAAATATCCATAATGCATCCCGACTCAGTATCGGAGAAAAAACCGTGTACTAACCCCTTTGAGTTTTCACCGAAAACTCCATTTCAGCCAAATCTACTCAGTTTCTCGTCCGAATTCCGCGAAATATGGCTCGGTTCAAATTAAAATATCAATATGGATTAAAGTATGTGAAAATATCCATAATGCATCCCGACTCAGTATCGGAGAAAAAACCGTGTACTAACCCCTTTGAGTTTTCACCGAAAACTCCATTTCAGCCAAATCTACTCAATTTCTCGTCCGAATTCCGCGAAATATGGATCGCTTCAAATTAAAATATCAATATGGATTAAAGTATGTGAAAATATCCATAATGCATCCCGACTCAGTATCGGAGAAAAAACCGTGTACTAACCCCTTTGAGTTTTCACCGAAAACTCCATTTCAGCCAAATCTACTCAATTTCTCGTCCGAATTCCGCGAAATATGGATCGGTTCAAATTAAAATATCAATATGGATTAAAGTATGTGAAAATATCCATAATGCATCCCGACTCAGTATCGGAGAAAAAACCGTGTACTAACCCCTTTGAGTTTTCACCGAAAACTCCATTTCAGCCAAATCTACTCAATTTCTCGTCCGAATTCCGCGAAATATGGATCGGTTCAAATTAAAATATCAATATGGATTAAAGTATGTGAAAATATCCATAATGCATCCCGACTCAGTATCGGAGAAAAAACCGTGTACTAACCCCTTTGAGTTTTCACCGAAAACTCCATTTCAGCCAAATCTACTCAATTTCTCGTCCGAATTCCGCGAAATATGGATCGCTACAAATTAAAATATCAATATGGATTAAAGTATGTGAAAATATCCATAATGCATCCCGACTCAGTATCGGAGAAAAAACCGTGTACTAACCCCTTTGAGTTTTCACCGAAAACTCCATTTCAGCCAAATCTACTCAGTTTCTCGTCCGAATTCCGCGAAATATGGATCGGTTCAAATTAAAATATCAATATGGATTAAAGTATGTGAAAATATCCATAATGCATCCCGACTCAGTATCGGAGAAAAAACCGTGTACTAACCCCTTTGAGTTTTCACCGAAAACTCCATTTCAGCCAAATCTACTCAGTTTCTCGTCCGAATTCCGCGAAATATGGATCGGTTCAAATTAAAATATCAATATGGATTAAAGTATGTGAAAATATCCATAATGCATCCCGACTCAGTATCGGAGAAAAAACCGTGTACTAACCCCTTTGAGTTTTCACCGAAAACTCCATTTCAGCCAAATCTACTCAGTTTCTCGTCCGAATTCCGCGAAATATGGATCGGTTCAAATTAAAATATCAATATGGATTAAAGTATGTGAAAATATCCATAATGCATCCCGACTCAGTATCGGAGAAAAAACCGTGTACTAACCCCTTTGAGTTTTCACCGAAAACTCCATTTCAGCCAAATCTACTCAATTTCTCGTCCGAATTCCGCGAAATATGGATCGCTTCAAATTAAAATATCAATATGGATTAAAGTATGTGAAAATATCCATAATGCATCCCGACTCAGTATCGGAGAAAAAACCGTGTACTAACCCCTTTGAGTTTTCACCGAAAACTCCATTTCAGCCAAATCTACTCAGTTTCTCGTCCGAATTCCGCGAAATATGGATCGGTTCAAATTAAAATATCAATATGGATTAAAGTATGTGAAAATATCCATAATGCATCCCGACTCAGTATCGGAGAAAAAACCGTGTACTAACCCCTTTGAGTTTTCACCGAAAACTCCATTTCAGCCAAATCTACTCAGTTTCTCGTCCGAATTCCGCGAAATATGGATCGGTTACAAATTAAAATATCAATATGGATTAAAGTATGTGAAAATATCCATAATGCATCCCGACTCAGTATCGGAGAAAAAACCGTGTACTAACCCCTTTGAGTTTTCACCGAAAACTCCATTTCAGCCAAATCTACTCAGTTTCTCGTCCGAATTCCGCGAAATATGGATCGGTTCAAATTAAAATATCAATATGGATTAAAGTATGTGAAAATATCCATAATGCATCCCGACTCAGTATCGGAGAAAAAACCGTGTACTAACCCCTTTGAGTTTTCACCGAAAACTCCATTTCAGCCAAATCTACTCAGTTTCTCGTCCGAATTCCGCGAAATATGGATCGCTTACAAATTAAAATATCAATATGGATTAAAGTATGTGAAAATATCCATAATGCATCCCGACTCAGTATCGGAGAAAAAACCGTGTACTAACCCCTTTGAGTTTTCACCGAAAACTCCATTTCAGCCAAATCTACTCATTTCTCGTCCGAATTCCGCGAAATATGGCTCGGTTCAAATTAAAATATCAATATGGATTAAAGTATGTGAAAATATCCATAATGCATCCCGACTCAGTATCGGAGAAAAAACCGTGTACTAACCCCTTTGAGTTTTCACCGAAAACTACATTTCAGCCAAATCTACTCAGTTTCTCGTCCGAATTCCGCGAAATATGGCTCGGTTCAAATTAAAATATCAATATGGATTAAAGTATGTGAAAATATCCATAATGCATCCCGACTCAGTATCGGAGAAAAAACCGTGTACTAACCCCTTTGAGTTTTCACCGAAAACTCCATTTCAGCCAAATCTACTCAATTTCTCGTCCGAATTCCGCGAAATATGGATCGCTACAAATTAAAATATCAATATGGATTAAAGTATGTGAAAATATCCATAATGCATCCCGACTCAGTATCGGAGAAAAAAACCGTGTACTAACCCCTTTGAGTTTTCACCGAAAACTCCATTTCAGCCAAATCTACTCAATTTCTCGTCCGAATTCCGCGAAATATGGATCGCTACAAATTAAAATATCAATATGGATTAAAGTATGTGAAAATATCCATAATGCATCCCGACTCAGTATCGGAGAAAAAACCGTGTACTAACCCCTTTGAGTTTTCACCGAAAACTCCATTTCAGCTAAATCTACTCCGTTTCTCGCCCGAATTCCGCGAAATATGGATCGGTTACAAATTAAAATATCAATATGGATTAAAGTATGTGAAAATATCCATAATGCATCCCGACTCAGTATCGGAGAAAAAAACCGTGTACTAACCCCTTTGAGTTTTCACCGAAAACTCCATTTCAGCCAAATCTACTCAGTTTCTCGTCCGAATTCCGCGAAATATGGATCGGTTACAAATTAAAATATCAATATGGATTAAAGTATGTGAAAATATCCATAATGCATCCCGACTCAGTATCGGAGAAAAAACCGTGTACTAACCCCTTTGAGTTTTCACCGAAAACTCCATTTCAGCCAAATCTACTCAATTTCTCGTCCGAATTCCGCGAAATATGGATCGGTTCAAATTAAAATATCAATATGGATTAAAGTATGTGAAAATATCCATAATGCATCCCGACTCAGTATCGGAGAAAAAACCGTGTACTAACCCCTTTGAGTTTTCACCGAAAACTCCATTTCAGCCAAATCTACTCAGTTTCTCGTCCGAATTCCGCGAAATATGGATCGGTACAAATTAAAATATCAATATGGATTAAAGTATGTGAAAATATCCATAATGCATCCCGACTCAGTATCGGAGAAAAAACCGTGTACTAACCCCTTTGAGTTTTCACCGAAAACTCCATTTCAGCCAAATCTACTCAGTTTCTCGTCCGAATTCCGCGAAATATGGATCGGTTCAAATTAAAATATCAATATGGATTAAAGTATGTGAAAATATCCATAATGCATCCCGACTCAGTATCGGAGAAAAAACCGTGTACTAACCCCTTTGAGTTTTTCACCGAAAACTCCATTTCAGCCAAATCTACTCAGTTTCTCGTCCGAATTCCGCGAAATATGGATCGGTACAAATTAAAATATCAATATGGATTAAAGTATGTGAAAATATCCATAATGCATCCCGACTCAGTATCGGAGAAAAAACCGTGTACTAACCCCTTTGAGTTTTCACCGAAAACTCCATTTCAGCCAAATCTACTCAGTTTCTCGTCCGAATTCCGCGAAATATGGATCGGTTCAAATTAAAATATCAATATGGATTAAAGTATGTGAAAATATCCATAATGCATCCCGACTCAGTATCGGAGAAAAAACCGTGTACTAACCCCTTTGAGTTTTCACCGAAAACTCCATTTCAGCCAAATCTACTCAGTTTCTCGTCCGAATTCCGCGAAATATGGCTCGTTACAAATTAAAATATCAATATGGATTAAGTATGTGAAAATATCCATAATGCATCCCGACTCAGTATCGGAGAAAAAACCGTGTACTAACCCCTTTGAGTTTTCACCGAAAACTCCATTTCAGCCAAATCTACTCAGTTTCTCGTCCGAATTCCGCGAAATATGGATCGCTACAAATTAAAATATCAATATGGATTAAAGTATGTGAAAATATCCATAATGCATCCCGACTCAGTATCGGAGAAAAAACCGTGTACTAACCCCTTTGAGTTTTCACCGAAAACTCCATTTCAGCCAAATCTACTCAGTTTCTCGTCCGAATTCCGCGAAATATGGATCGGTTCAAATTAAAATATCAATATGGATTAAAGTATGTGAAAATATCCATAATGCATCCCGACTCAGTATCGGAGAAAAAACCGTGTACTAACCCCTTTGAGTTTTCACCGAAAACTCCATTTCAGCCAAATCTACTCAATTTCTCGTCCGAATTCCGCGAAATATGGATCGCTACAAATTAAAATATCAATATGGATTAAAGTATGTGAAAATATCCATAATGCATCCCGACTCAGTATCGGAGAAAAAACCGTGTACTAACCCCTTTGAGTTTTCACCGAAAACTCCATTTCAGCCAAATCTACTCAGTTTCTCGTCCGAATTCCGCGAAATATGGATCGGTACAAATTAAAATATCAATATGGATTAAAGTATGTGAAAATATCCATAATGCATCCCGACTCAGTATCGGAGAAAAAACCGTGTACTAACCCCTTTGAGTTTTCACCGAAAACTCCATTTCAGCCAAATCTACTCAGTTTCTCGTCCGAATTCCGCGAAATATGGATCGGTTCAAATTAAAATATCAATATGGATTAAAGTATGTGAAAATATCCATAATGCATCCCGACTCAGTATCGGAGAAAAAACCGTGTACTAACCCCTTTGAGTTTTCACCGAAAACTCCATTTCAGCCAAATCTACTCAGTTTCTCGTCCGAATTCCGCGAAATATGGCTCGGTTCAAATTAAAATATCAATATGGATTAAAGTATGTGAAAATATCCATAATGCATCCCGACTCAGTATCGGAGAAAAAACCGTGTACTAACCCCTTTGAGTTTTCACCGAAAACTCCATTTCAGCCAAATCTACTCAGTTTCTCGTCCGAATTCCGCGAAATATGGATCGGCTACAAATTAAAATATCAATATGGATTAAAGTATGTGAAAATATCCATAATGCATCCCGACTCAGTATCGGAGAAAAAACCGTGTACTAACCCCTTTGAGTTTTCACCGAAAACTCCATTTCAGCCAAATCTACTCATTTCTCGTCCGAATTCCGCGAAATATGGATCGGTTCAAATTAAAATATCAATATGGATTAAAGTATGTGAAAATATCCATAATGCATCCCGACTCAGTATCGGAGAAAAAACCGTGTACTAACCCCTTTGAGTTTTCACCGAAAACTCCATTTCAGCCAAATCTACTCAGTTTCTCGTCCGAATTCCGCGAAATATGGATCGCTACAAATTAAAATATCAATATGGATTAAAGTATGTGAAAATATCCATAATGCATCCCGACTCAGTATCGGAGAAAAAACCGTGTACTAACCCCTTTGAGTTTTCACCGAAAACTCCATTTCAGCCAAATCTACTCAATTTCTCGTCCGAATTCCGCGAAATATGGATCGTTACAAATTAAAATATCAATATGGATTAAAGTATGTGAAAATATCCATAATGCATCCCGACTCAGTATCGGAGAAAAAACCGTGTACTAACCCCTTTGAGTTTTCACCGAAAACTCCATTTCAGCCAAATCTACTCAGTTTCTCGTCCGAATTCCGCGAAATATGGATCGGTTCAAATTAAAATATCAATATGGATTAAAGTATGTGAAAATATCCATAATGCATCCCGACTCAGTATCGGAGAAAAAACCGTGTACTAACCCCTTTGAGTTTTCACCGAAAACTCCATTTCAGCCAAATCTACTCAGTTTCTCGTCCGAATTCCGCGAAATATGGATCGCTTCAAATTAAAATATCAATATGGATTAAAGTATGTGAAAATATCCATAATGCATCCCGACTCAGTATCGGAGAAAAAACCGTGTACTAACCCCTTTGAGTTTTCACCGAAAACTCCATTTCAGCCAAATCTACTCAGTTTCTCGTCCGAATTCCGCGAAATATGGATCGGTTCAAATTAAAATATCAATATGGATTAAAGTATGTGAAAATATCCATAATGCATCCCGACTCAGTATCGGAGAAAAAACCGTGTACTAACCCCTTTGAGTTTTCACCGAAAACTCCATTTCAGCCAAATCTACTCAATTTCTCGTCCGAATTCCGCGAAATATGGATCGCTACAAATTAAAATATCAATATGGATTAAAGTATGTGAAAATATCCATAATGCATCCCGACTCAGTATCGGAGAAAAAACCGTGTACTAACCCCTTTGAGTTTTCACCGAAAACTCCATTTCAGCCAAATCTACTCAGTTTCTCGTCCGAATTCCGCGAAATATGGATCGGTTACAAATTAAAATATCAATATGGATTAAAGTATGTGAAAATATCCATAATGCATCCCGACTCAGTATCGGAGAAAAAACCGTGTACTAACCCCTTTGAGTTTTCACCGAAAACTCCATTTCAGCCAAATCTACTCAGTTTCTCGTCCGAATTCCGCGAAATATGGATCGGTTCAAATTAAAATATCAATATGGATTAAAGTATGTGAAAATATCCATAATGCATCCCGACTCAGTATCGGAGAAAAAACCGTGTACTAACCCCTTTGAGTTTTCACCGAAAACTCCATTTCAGCCAAATCTACTCAGTTTCTCGTCCGAATTCCGCGAAATATGGATCGGTTACAAATTAAAATATCAATATGGATTAAAGTATGTGAAAATATCCATAATGCATCCCGACTCAGTATCGGAGAAAAAACCGTGTACTAACCCCTTTGAGTTTTCACCGAAAACTCCATTTCAGCCAAATCTACTCAATTTTCTCGTCCGAATTCCGCGAAATATGGATCGGTTACAAATTAAAATATCAATATGGATTAAAGTATGTGAAAATATCCATAATGCATCCCGACTCAGTATCGGAGAAAAAACCGTGTACTAACCCCTTTGAGTTTTCACCGAAAACTCCATTTCAGCCAAATCTACTCAGTTTCTCGTCCGAATTCCGCGAAATATGGATCGGTTACAAATTAAAATATCAATATGGATTAAAGTATGTGAAAATATCCATAATGCATCCCGACTCAGTATCGGAGAAAAAACCGTGTACTAACCCCTTTGAGTTTTCACCGAAAACTCCATTTCAGCCAAATCTACTCAGTTTCTCGTCCGAATTCCGCGAAATATGGATCGGTTCAAATTAAAATATCAATATGGATTAAAGTATGTGAAAATATCCATAATGCATCCCGACTCAGTATCGGAGAAAAAACCGTGTACTAACCCCTTTGAGTTTTCACCGAAAACTCCATTTCAGCCAAATCTACTCAGTTTCTCGTCCGAATTCCGCGAAATATGGATCGCTACAAATTAAAATATCAATATGGATTAAAGTATGTGAAAATATCCATAATGCATCCCGACTCAGTATCGGAGAAAAAACCGTGTACTAACCCCTTTGAGTTTTCACCGAAAACTCCATTTCAGCCAAATCTACTCAGTTTCTCGTCCGAATTCCGCGAAATATGGATCGGTTCAAATTAAAATATCAATATGGATTAAAGTATGTGAAAATATCCATAATGCATCCCGACTCAGTATCGGAGAAAAAACCGTGTACTAACCCCTTTGAGTTTTCACCGAAAACTCCATTTCAGCCAAATCTACTCAGTTTCTCGTCCGAATTCCGCGAAATATGGATCGGTTACAAATTAAAATATCAATATGGATTAAAGTATGTGAAAATATCCATAATGCATCCCGACTCAGTATCGGAGAAAAAACCGTGTACTAACCCCTTTGAGTTTTCACCGAAAACTCCATTTCAGCCAAATCTACTCAGTTTCTCGTCCGAATTCCGCGAAATATGGATCGGTTCAAATTAAAATATCAATATGGATTAAAGTATGTGAAAATATCCATAATGCATCCCGACTCAGTATCGGAGAAAAAACCGTGTACTAACCCCTTTGAGTTTTCACCGAAAACTCCATTTCAGCCAAATCTACTCAGTTTCTCGTCCGAATTCCGCGAAATATGGATCGGTTCAAATTAAAATATCAATATGGATTAAAGTATGTGAAAATATCCATAATGCATCCCGACTCAGTATCGGAGAAAAAACCGTGTACTAACCCCTTTGAGTTTTCACCGAAAACTCCATTTCAGCCAAATCTACTCAGTTTCTCGTCCGAATTCCGCGAAATATGGATCGGTTCAAATTAAAATATCAATATGGATTAAAGTATGTGAAAATATCCATAATGCATCCCGACTCAGTATCGGAGAAAAAACCGTGTACTAACCCCTTTGAGTTTTCACCGAAAACTCCATTTCAGCCAAATCTACTCAGTTTCTCGTCCGAATTCCGCGAAATATGGATCGGTTACAAATTAAAATATCAATATGGATTAAAGTATGTGAAAATATCCATAATGCATCCCGACTCAGTATCGGAGAAAAAACCGTGTACTAACCCCTTTGAGTTTTCACCGAAAACTCCATTTCAGCCAAATCTACTCAGTTTCTCGTCCGAATTCCGCGAAATATGGATCGCTTACAAATTAAAATATCAATATGGATTAAAGTATGTGAAAATATCCATAATGCATCCCGACTCAGTATCGGAGAAAAAACCGTGTACTAACCCCTTTGAGTTTTCACCGAAAACTCCATTTCAGCCAAATCTACTCAGTTTCTCGTCCGAATTCCGCGAAATATGGATCGCTTCAAATTAAAATATCAATATGGATTAAAGTATGTGAAAATATCCATAATGCATCCCGACTCAGTATCGGAGAAAAAACCGTGTACTAACCCCTTTGAGTTTTCACCGAAAACTCCATTTCAGCCAAATCTACTCAGTTTCTCGTCCGAATTCCGCGAAATATGGATCGGTTCAAATTAAAATATCAATATGGATTAAAGTATGTGAAAATATCCATAATGCATCCCGACTCAGTATCGGAGAAAAAAACCGTGTACTAACCCCTTTGAGTTTTCACCGAAAACTCCATTTCAGCCAAATCTACTCAGTTTCTCGTCCGAATTCCGCGAAATATGGATCGCTTACAAATTAAAATATCAATATGGATTAAAGTATGTGAAAATATCCATAATGCATCCCGACTCAGTATCGGAGAAAAAACCGTGTACTAACCCCTTTGAGTTTTCACCGAAAACTCCATTTCAGCCAAATCTACTCAGTTTCTCGTCCGAATTCCGCGAAATATGGATCGGTTCAAATTAAAATATCAATATGGATTAAAGTATGTGAAAATATCCATAATGCATAATGCATCCCGACTCAGTATCGGAGAAAAAACCGTGTACTAACCCCTTTGAGTTTTCACCGAAAACTCCATTTCAGCCAAATCTACTCAGTTTCTCGTCCGAATTCCGCGAAATATGGATCGGTTCAAATTAAAATATCAATATGGATTAAAGTATGTGAAAATATCCATAATGCATCCCGACTCAGTATCGGAGAAAAAACCGTGTACTAACCCCTTTGAGTTTTCACCGAAAACTCCATTTCAGCCAAATCTACTCAGTTTCTCGTCCGAATTCCGCGAAATATGGATCGCTACAAATTAAAATATCAATATGGATTAAAGTATGTGAAAATATCCATAATGCATCCCGACTCAGTATCGGAGAAAAAACCGTGTACTAACCCCTTTGAGTTTTCACCGAAAACTCCATTTCAGCCAAATCTACTCATTTTCTCGTCCGAATTCCGCGAAATATGGATCGGTTCAAATTAAAATATCAATATGGATTAAAGTATGTGAAAATATCCATAATGCATCCCGACTCAGTATCGGAGAAAAAACCGTGTACTAACCCCTTTGAGTTTTCACCGAAAACTCCATTTCAGCCAAATCTACTCAGTTTCTCGTCCGAATTCCGCGAAATATGGATCGGTTCAAATTAAAATATCAATATGGATTAAAGTATGTGAAAATATCCATAATGCATCCCGACTCAGTATCGGAGAAAAAACCGTGTACTAACCCCTTTGAGTTTTCACCGAAAACTCCATTTCAGCCAAATCTACTCAGTTTCTCGTCCGAATTCCGCGAAATATGGCTCGGTTCAAATTAAAATATCAATATGGATTAAAGTATGTGAAAATATCCATAATGCATCCCGACTCAGTATCGGAGAAAAAACCGTGTACTAACCCCTTTGAGTTTTCACCGAAAACTCCATTTCAGCCAAATCTACTCAATTTCTCGTCCGAATTCCGCGAAATATGGATCGGTACAAATTAAAATATCAATATGGATTAAAGTATGTGAAAATATCCATAATGCATCCCGACTCAGTATCGGAGAAAAAACCGTGTACTAACCCCTTTGAGTTTTCACCGAAAACTCCATTTCAGCCAAATCTACTCAGTTTCTCGTCCGAATTCCGCGAAATATGGATCGGTTCAAATTAAAATATCAATATGGATTAAAGTATGTGAAAATATCCATAATGCATCCCGACTCAGTATCGGAGAAAAAACCGTGTACTAACCCCTTTGAGTTTTCACCGAAAACTCCATTTCAGCCAAATCTACTCAGTTTCTCGTCCGAATTCCGCGAAATATGGATCGGTTCAAATTAAAATATCAATATGGATTAAAGTATGTGAAAATATCCATAATGCATCCCGACTCAGTATCGGAGAAAAAAACCGTGTACTAACCCCTTTGAGTTTTCACCGAAAACTCCATTTCAGCCAAATCTACTCAATTTCTCGTCCGAATTCCGCGAAATATGGATCGGTTCAAATTAAAATATCAATATGGATTAAAGTATGTGAAAATATCCATAATGCATCCCGACTCAGTATCGGAGAAAAAACCGTGTACTAACCCCTTTGAGTTTTCACCGAAAACTCCATTTCAGCCAAATCTACTCAATTTCTCGTCCGAATTCCGCGAAATATGGATCGGCTACAAATTAAAATATCAATATGGATTAAAGTATGTGAAAATATCCATAATGCATCCCGACTCAGTATCGGAGAAAAAACCGTGTACTAACCCCTTTGAGTTTTCACCGAAAACTCCATTTCAGCCAAATCTACTCAGTTTCTCGTCCGAATTCCGCGAAATATGGATCGGTTCAAATTAAAATATCAATATGGATTAAAGTATGTGAAAATATCCATAATGCATCCCGACTCAGTATCGGAGAAAAAACCGTGTACTAACCCCTTTGAGTTTTCACCGAAAACTCCATTTCAGCCAAATCTACTTAGTTTCTCGTCCGAATTTCGCGAAATATGGATCGGTTACAAATTAAAATATCAATATGGATTAAAGTATGTGAAAATATCCATAATGCATCCCGACTCAGTATCGGAGAAAAAACCGTGTACTAACCCCTTTGAGTTTTCACCGAAAACTCCATTTCAGCCAAATCTACTTAGTTTCTCGTCCGAATTTCGCGAAATATGGCTCTGTTCACATTAAAATATCAATATGGATTCAATTATGTGAAAATATCCAAAATACATCCGGACTCAGTATTGGAGGACAAACCGTGTACTAACCCCTTTGAGTTTTCACCGAAAACTCCATTTCAGCCAAATCTACTCAATTTCTAGTCCGAATTCCGCGAAATATGGATCGGTACAAATTAAAATATCAATATGGATTAAAGTATGTGAAAATATCCATAATGCATCCCGACTCAGTATCGGAGAAAAAATCGTGTACTAACCCCTTTGAGTTTTCACCGAAAACTCCATTTCAGCCAAATCTACTCAGTTTCTCGTCCGAATTCCGCGAAATATGGCTCGGTTCAAATTAAAATATCAATATGGATTAAAGTATGTGAAAATATCCATAATGCATCCCGAATCAGTATCGGAGAAAAAACCGTGTACTAACCCCTTTGAGTTTTCACCGAAAACTCCATTTCAGCCAAATCTACTCAGTTTCTCTTCCGAATTCCGCGAAATATGGATCGGTTCAAATTAAAATATCAATATGGATTAAAGTATGTGAAAATATCCATAATGCATCCCGACTCAGTATCGGAGAAAAAACCGTGTACTAACCCCTTTGAGTTTTCACCGAAAACTCCATTTCAGCCAAATCTACTCAGTTTCACGTCCGAATTCCGCGAAATATGGATTGGTACAAATTAAAATATCAATATGGATTAAAGTATGTGAAAATATCCATAATGCATCCCGACTCAGTATCGGAGGAAAAACCGTGTACTAACCCCTTTGAGTTTTCACCGAAAACTCCATTTTAGCCAAATCTACTCAATTTCTCGTCCGAATTCCTCGTAATATGGATCGATACAAATTAAAATATCAATATGGATTAAAGTATGTGAAAATATCCATAATGCATCCCGACTCAGTATCGGAGAAAAAACCGTGTACTAACCCCTTTGAGTTTTCACCGAAAACTCCATTTCAGCCAAATCTACTCAGTTTCTCGTCCGAATTCCGCGAAATATGGCTCGGTTCAAAAATTAAAATATCAATATGGATTAAAGTATGTGAAAATATCCATAATGCATCCCGACTCAGTATCGGAGAAAAAACCGTGTACTAACCCCTTTGAGTTTTCACCGAAAACTCCATTTCAGCCAAATCTACTCAGTTTCTCGTCCGAATTCCGCGAAATATGGCTCGATTCAAATTAAAATATCAATATGGATTAAAGTATGTGAAAATATCCATAATGCATCCCGACTCAGTATCGGAGAAAAAACCGTGTACTAACCCCTTTGAGTTTTCACCGAAAACTCCATTTCAGCCAAATCTACTCAGTTTCTCGTCCGAATTCCGCGAAATATGGCTCGGTTCAAAATTAAAATATCAATATGGATTAAAGTATGTGAAAATATCCATAATGCATCCCGACTCAGTATCGGAGAAAAAACCGTGTACTAACCCCTTTGAGTTTTCACCGAAAACTCCATTTCAGCCAAATCTACTCAATTTCTCGTCCGAATTCCGCGAAATATGGATCGGTACAAATTAAAATATCAATATGGATTAAAGTATGTGAAAATATCCATAATGCATCCCGACTCAGTATCGGAGAAAATACCGTGTACTAACCCCTTTGAGTTTTCACCGAAAACTCCATTTCAGCCAAATCTACTCAGTTTCTCATTCGAATTCCGCGAAATATGGCTTGGTTCAAATTAAAATATCAATATGGATTAAAATATCAATATGGATTAAAGTATGGATTAAAATATCAATACCCATTTGAAACGCGGCTCGGTTCAAATTAAAATATCAATATGGATTCAAGTATGTGGAAATATCTATAATAAATCATGACTCGGTATTGGAGAAAAAACTGTGTACTAACCCCTTTTGAGTATTCGCCGAAAACTACATTTCCGTCAAATCTACTCAGTTTCTCGTCCGAATTTCGCGAAATATGGCTCGTTTCAAATTAAAATATCAATATGTATTCAATTATGTGGAAATATCCATAATAATCCGAACTCAGTATTGGAGAAAAAACTGTGTACGAACCCCTTTGAGTATTCGCCGAAAACTCCATTTTCGTCAAATCTACTCTGTTTCTCGTCCGAATTTGGTGAAACACGGCTCAGTTAAAATTAAAATATCAATACGGATTCAATTATGTGGAAATATCCATAATAAATCCGGACTCAGTATCGGAAGAAAAAAATCGTGTACTAACCCCTTTGAGTTTTCACCGAAAACTCCATTTCAGCCAAATCTACTCAGTTTCTCGTCCGAATTCCGCGAAATATGGCTCGGTTCAAATTAAAATATCAATATGGATTAAAGTATGTGAAAATATCCATAATGCATCCCGAATCAGTATCGGAGAAAAAACCGTGTACTAACCCCTTTGAGTTTTCACCGAAAACTCCATTTCAGCCAAATCTACTCAGTTTCTCGTCCGAATTCCGCGAAATATGGCTCGGTTCAAATTAAAATATCAATATGGATTAAAGTATGTGAAAATATCCATAATGCATCCCGAATCAGTATCGGAGAAAAAACCGTGTAACTAACCCCTTTGAGTTTTCACCGAAAACTCCATTTCAGCCAAATCTACTCAGTTTCTCGTCCGAATTCCGTGAAATATGGATCGGTTCAAATTAAAATATCAATATGGATTAAAGTATGTGAAAATATCCATAATGCATCCCGACTCAGTATCGGAGAAAAAACCGTGTACTAACCCCTTTGAGTTTTCACCGAAAACTCCATTTCAGCCAAATCTACTCAGTTTCGCGTCCGAATTCCGCGAAATATGGATTGGTACAAATTAAAATATCAATATGGATTAAAGTATGTGAAAATATCCATAATGCATCCCGACTCAGTATCGGAGGAAAAACCGTGTACTAACCCCTTTGAGTTTTCACCGAAAACTCCATTTCAGCCAAATCTACTCAATTTCTCGTCCGAATTCCGCGTAATATGGATCGATACAAATTAAAATATCAATATGGATTAAAGTATGTGAAAATATCCATAATGCATCCCGACTCAGTATCGGAGAAAAAACCGTGTACTAACCCCTTTGAGTTTTCACCGAAAACTCCATTTCAGCCAAATCTACTCAGTTTCTCGTCCGAATTCCTCGAAATATGGCTCGGTTCAAATTAAAATATCAATATGGATTAAAGTATGTGAAAATATCCATAATGCATCCCGACTCAGTATCGGAGAAAAAACCGTGTACTCACCCCTTTGAGTTTTCACCGAAAACTCCATTTCAGCCAAATCTACTCAGTTTCTCGTCCGAATTCCGCAAAATATGGCTCGATTCAAATTAAAATATCAATATGGATTAAAGTATGTGAAAATATCCATAATGCATCCCGACTCAGTATCGGAGAAAAAACCGTGTACTAACCCCTTTGAGTTTTCACCGAAAACTCCATTTCAGCCAAATCTACTCAGTTTCTCGTCCGAATTCCGCGAAATATGGCTCGGTTCAAAAATTAAAATATCAATATGGATTAAAGTATGTGAAAATATCCATAATGCATCCCGACTCAGTATCGGAGAAAAAACCGTGTACTAACCCCTTTGAGTTTTCACCGAAAACTCCATTTCAGCCAAATCTACTCAATTTCTCGTCCGAATTCCGCGAAATATGGATCGGTACAAATTAAAATATCAATATGGATTAAAGTATGTGAAAATATCCATAATGCATCCCGACTCAGTATCGGAGAAAATACCGTGTACTAACCCCTTTGAGTTTTCACCGAAAACTCCATTTCAGCCAAATCTACTCAGTTTCTCATTCGAATTCCGCGAAATATGGCTTGGTTCAAATTAAAATATCAATATGGATTAAAATATCAATATGGATTAAAGTATGGATTAAAATATCAATACCCATTTGAAACGCGGCTCGGTTCAAATTAAAATATCAATATGGATTCAAGTATGTGGAAATATCTATAATAAATCATGACTCGGTATTGGAGAAAAAACTGTGTACTAACCCCTTTTGAGTATTCGCCGAAAACTACATTTCCGTCAAATCTACTCAGTTTCTCGTCCGAATTTCGCGAAATATGGCTCGTTTCAAATTAAAATATCAATATGTATTCAATTATGTGGAAATATCCATAATAAATCCGAACTCAGTATTGGAGAAAAAACTGTGTACGAACCCCTTTGAGTATTCGCCGAAAACTCCATTTTCGTCAAATCTACTCTGTTTCTCGTCCGAATTTGGTGAAACACGGCTCAGTTAAAATTAAAATATCAATACGGATTCAATTATGTGGAAATATCCATAATAAATCCGGACTCAGTATCGGAGAAAAAATCGTGTACTAACCCCTTTGAGTTTTCACCGAAAACTCCATTTCAGCCAAATCTACTCAGTTTCTCGTCCGAATTCCGCGAAATATGGCTCGGTTCAAATTAAAATATCAATATGGATTAAAGTATGTGAAAATATCCATAATGCATCCCGAATCAGTATCGGAGAAAAAACCGTGTACTAACCCCTTTGAGTTTTCACCGAAAACTCCATTTCAGCCAAATCTACTCAGTTTCTCGTCCGAATTCCGCGAAATATGGCTCGGTTCAAATTAAAATATCAATATGGATTAAAGTATGTGAAAATATCCATAATGCATCCCGAATCAGTATCGGAGAAAAAACCGTGTACTAACCCCTTTGAGTTTTCACCGAAAACTCCATTTCAGCCAAATCTACTCAATTTCTAGTCCGAATTCCGCGAAATATGGATCGGTACAAATTAAAATATCAATATGGATTAAAGTATGTGAAAATATCCATAATGCATCCCGACTCAGTATCAGAGAAAAAATCGTGTACTAACCCCTTTGAGTTGTCACCGAAAACTCCATTTCAGCCAAATCTACTCAGTTTCTCGTCCGAATTCCGCGAAATATGGCTCGGTTCAAATTAAAATATCAATATGGATTAAAGTATGTGAAAATATCCATAATGCATCCCGAATCAGTATCGGAGAAAAAACCGTGTACTAACCCCTTTGAGTTTTCACCGAAAACTCCATTTCAGCCAAATCTACTCAGTTTCACGTCCGAATTCCGCGAAATATGGCTCGGTTCAAATTAAAATATCAATATGGATTAAAGTATGTGAAAATATCCATAATGCATCCCGACTCAGTATCGGAGAAAAAACCGTGTACTAACCCCTAGAGTATTCGCCAAAAACTCCATTTCCGTCAAATCTACTCAAATTCTCGTCCGAATTTCGCGAAATATGGCTCTGTTCACATTAAAATATCAATATGGATTCAATTATGTGAAAATATCCAAAATACATCCGGACTCAGTATTGGAGGACAAACCGTGTACTAACCCCTTTGAGTTTTCACCGAAAACTCCATTTCAGCCAAATCTACTCAATTTCTAGTCCGAATTCCGCGAAATATGGATCGGTACAAATTAAAATATCAATATGGATTAAAGTATGTGAAAATATCCATAATTCATCCCGACTCAGTATCGGAGAAAAAATCGTGTACTAACCCCTTTGAGTTTTCACCGAAAACTCCATTTCAGCCAAATCTACTCAGTTTCTCGTCCGAATTCCGCGAAATATGGCTCGGTTCAAATTAAAATATCAATATGGATTAAAGTATGTGAAAATATCCATAATGCATCCCGAATCAGTATCGGAGAAAAAACCGTGAACTAACCCCTTTGAGTTTTCACCGAAAACTCCATTTCAGCCAAATCTACTCAGTTTCTCTTCCGAATTCCGTGAAATATGGATCGGTTCAAATTAAAATATCAATATGGATTAAAGTATGTGAAAATATCCATAATGCATCCCGACTCAGTATCGGAGAAAAAACCGTGTACTAACCCCTTTGAGTTTTCACCGAAAACTCCATTTCAGCCAAATCTACTCAGTTTCACGTCCGAATTCCGCGAAATATGGATTGGTACAAATTAAAATATCAATATGGATTAAAGTATGTGAAAATATCCATAATGCATCCCGACTCAGTATCGGAGGAAAAACCGTGTACTAACCCCTTTGAGTTTTCACCGAAAACTCCATTTTAGCCAAATCTACTCAATTTCTCGTCCGAATTCCTCGTAATATGGATCGGTACAAATTAAAATATCAATATGGATTAAAGTATGTGAAAATATCCATAATTCATCCCGACTCAGTATCGGAGAAAAAACCGTGTACTAACCCCTTTGAGTTTTCACCGAAAACTCCATTTCAGCCAAATCTACTCAGTTTCTCGTCCGAATTCCTCGAAATATGGCTCGGTTCAAATAAAAATATCAATATGGATTAAAGTATGTGAAAATATCCATAATGCATCCCGACTCAGTATCGGAGAAAAAACCGTGTACTCACCCCTTTGAGTTTTCACCGAAAATCCATTTCAGCCAAATCTACTCAGTTTCTCGTCCGAATTCCGCGAAATATGGCTCGATTCAAATTAAAATATCAATATGGATTAAAGTGTGTGAAAATATCCATAATGCATCCCGACTCAGTATCGGAGAAAAAACCGTGTACTAACCCCTTTGAGTTTTCACCGAAAACTCCATTTCAGCCAAATCTACTCAGTTTCTCGTCCGAATTCCGCGAAATATGGCTCGGTTCAAAAATTAAAATATCAATATGGATTAAAGTATGTGAAAATATCCATAATGCATCCCGACTCAGTATCGGAGAAAAAACCGTGTACTAACCCCTTTGAGTTTTCACCGAAAACTCCATTTCAGCCAAATCTACTCAATTTCTCGTCCGAATTCCGCGAAATATGGATCGGTACAAATTAAAATATCAATATGGATTAAAGTATGTGAAAATATCCATAATGCATCCCGACTCAGTATCGGAGAAAATACCGTGTACTAACCCCTTTGAGTTTTCACCGAAAACTCCATTTCAGCCAAATCTACTCAGTTTCTCATTCGAATTCCGCGAAATATGGCTTGGTTCAAATTAAAATATCAATATGGATTAAAATATCAATATGGATTAAAGTATGGATTAAAATATCAATACCCATTTGAAACGCGGCTCGGTTCAAATTAAAATATCAATATGGATTCAAGTATGTGGAAATATCTATAATAAATCATGACTCGGTATTGGAGAAAAAACTGTGTACTAACCCCTTTTGAGTATTCGCCGAAAACTACATTTCCGTCAAATCTACTCAGTTTCTCGTCCGAATTTCGCGAAATATGGCTCGTTTCAAATTAAAATATCAATATGTATTCAATTATGTGGAAATATCCATAATAAATCCGAACTCAGTATTGGAGAAAAAACTGTGTACGAACCCCTTTGAGTATTCGCCGAAAACTCCATTTTCGTCAAATCTACTCTGTTTCTCGTCCGAATTTGGTGAAACACGGCTCAGTTAAAATTAAAATATCAATACGGATTCAATTATGTGGAAATATCCATAATAAATCCGGACTCAGTATCGGAGAAAAAATCGTGTACTAACCCCTTTGAGTTTTCACCGAAAACTCCATTTCAGCCAAATCTACTCAGTTTCTCGTCCGAATTCCGCGAAATATGGCTCGGTTCAAATTAAAATATCAATATGGATTAAAGTATGTGAAAATATCCATAATGCATCCCGAATCAGTATCGGAGAAAAAACCGTGTACTAACCCCTTTGAGTTTTCACCGAAAACTCCATTTCAGCCAAATCTACTCAGTTTCTCGTCCGAATTCCGCGAAATATGGCTCGGTTCAAATTAAAATATCAATATGGATTAAAGTATGTGAAAATATCCATAATGCATCCCGAATCAGTATCGGAGAAAAAACCGTGTACTAACCCCTTTGAGTTTTCACCGAAAACTCCATTTCAGCCAAATCTACTCAGTTTCACGTCCGAATTCCGCGAAATATGGCTCGGTTCAAATTAAAATATCAATATGGATTAAAGTATGTGAAAATATCCATAATGCATCCCGACTCAGTATCGGAGAAAAAACCGTGTACTAACCCCTTTGAGTTTTCACCGAAAACTCCATTTCAGCCAAATCTACTCAATTTCTCGTCCGAATTCCGCGAAATATGGATCGGTACAAATTAAAATATCAATATGGATTAAAGTATGTGAAAATATCCATAATGCATCCCGACTCAGTATTGGAGAAAAAACCGTGTACTAACCCCTTTGAGTTTTCACCGAAAACTCCATTTCAGCCAAATCTACTCAGTTTCTCGTCCGAATTCCGTCGTTTCTCGTCCGAGTTTCGAAAAATATGGTTCGGTTCAAATTAAGATATCAATATGGATTTAAGTATGTTAAAATATCCATAATTAATCCGGAATCAGTTTTAGAGAAAAAACTGTGTACGAACCCCTTTGAGTATTCGCCGAAAACTCCATTTCCGTCAAATCTACTCTGTTTCTCGTCCGAATTTGGCGGAACACGGCTCGATTCAAATTAAAATATCAATATGGATTCATGTATGTGAAAATATCCATAATTCATCCGGACTCGGTCTTGGAGAAAAATTTGTGTACTAACCCCTTTGAGTATTCGCCGAAAACCCCATTTCCTTCAAATCTACTCAGTTTCTCGTCCGAATTTCACGAAATATGGCTCGTTTCAACTTAAAATATCAATATGTATTCAATTATGTGGAAATATCCATAATAAATCCGGACTCAGTATTGGAGAAAAAACTGTGTACTAACCTCATTGAGTATTCGCCGAAAACTACTTTTCCGTCAAATCTACTCAGTTTCTCGTCCGAATTTCGTGAAATATGGCTCGTTTCAAATTAAAATATCAATATGTATTATAGTATGTGGAAATATCCATAATAAATCCGGACTCAGTATTGGAGAAAAAACTGTGTACGAGCCCCGTTGAGTATTCGCCGAAAACTCCATTTCCGTCAATCTACTCTATTTCTCGTCCGAATTTGGCGAAACGCGGCTCGGTTCAAATTAAAATATCAATATGGATTCAAGTATGTGGAAATATCTATAATAAATCATGACTCGGTATTGGAGAAAAAACTGTGTACTAACCCCTTTTGAGTATTCGCCGAAAACTACATTTCCGTCAAATCTACTCAGTTTCTCGTCTGAATTTCGCGAAACGCGGCTCGGTTCAAATTAAAATATCAATATGGATTCAAGTATGTGGAAATATCTATAATAAATCATGACTCGGTATTGGAGAAAAAACTGTGTACTAACCCCTTTTGAGTATTCGCCGAAAACTACATTTCCGTCAAATCTACTTAGTTTCTCGTCCGAATTTCGCGAAATATGGCTCGTTTCAAATTAAAATATCAATATGTATTCAATTATGTGGAAATATCCATAATAAATCCGGACTCAGTATTGGAGAAAAAACTGTGTACGAACCCCTTTGAGTATTCGCCGAAAACTCCATTTTCGTCAAATCTACTCTGTTTCTCGTCCGAATTTGGTGAAACACGGCTCAGTTCAAATTAAAATATCAATATGGATTCAATTATGTGAAAATATCCAAAATACATCCTGACTCGGTATTGGAGAAAAAACCGTGTAATAACCCCTTTGAGTATTCGCCGAAAACTCCATTTCCGTCAAATCTACTCAGTTTCTCGTCCGAATTTGGCGAAACACGGCTCGGTTCACATTAAAATATCAATATGGATTAAAGTATGTTAAAATATCCATAATTCATCCGGACTCAGTATTGGAGAAAAAACTGTGTACTAACCCCTTTGAGTATTCGCCGAAAACTCCATTTCCGTCAAATCTACCCCGTTTCTCGTCCGAATTTTTAGAAATATGGCTCGGTTAAAATTAAAATATCAATATGGATTCAATTATGTTAAAATATCCATAATTCATCCGTACTCAGTTTTGGAGAAAAAACTGTGTACGAATCTCTTTGAGTATTCGCCGAAAACTCCATTTCCGTCAAATCTACTCTGTTTCTCGTCCGAATTTGGCGAAACACGGCTCGGTTCAAATTAAAATATCAATATGGATTCAAGTATGTGGAAATATCTATAATAAATCCGGACTCAGTATTGGAGAAAAAACTGTGTACTAACCCCTTTGAGAATTCACCGAAAATCCATTTCTGTCAAATATACTCAGATTCTCGTTCGAATTTCACAAAATATGGCTCGGTTCAAATATGCACAGTTTCGAATGTTATCATCCACCAGCCTGGTTCTTCTTCCTTGTCTGGGGGAGTTATTACACTACCAGGTGCTTTTGATATTATCTCGATTACTGGAACCATTCTTCTTCTTCCAGCTCCACCAAGATCTAGGGTCCTATCAATCTTTTTATCATGAGGGCAAGGGCATATTCTTGAGCGAAATGTGGTAGGTCCGTTGATTGCGACTGGCGCAGTTACTTTGATGTGGCTTCTTTTGCAAATGTGATATTTGAGCGTATATCGCTGGAGGAGCATGAGGTAGCGCATCAGGAAGATGCAACAAATGGTAGTAATCAGGTGCATCACGTTCAACCTCTGACATCTCAGGCATCTACTGTGACAAGAAATGTTGGTGCTAGTCTTACTTTGTTCCAATGAAGTGAAAATGATGCTTTCTGGGCATTTGCACCAATGAAGTGGAAGTGATGATGTTGCGGCAAGACATCCCTTTTAAGTGTTTATTCAACAACCAGACTAGTTTAAATAAGGTTTCTAAGCATGGTTCTTTTAGCGGGTTATTTGTTAAGTCCGACTTGTATCAATCAGATAAGTATAAGTATAGAACATTTAAATTATACATTCTAAAAATTTCAGACACCCGTAATTTTTTTTGTTTTAATGTAATAGTTTTATTTTCTTGTTTTTATTGTTTTGTCTAGAATGACTGATTATTTAAAATGGTATCAGACTCTGTTTAGAGAGTGATCTTGGCGTGAAATCCTTTCACTCTCATTTACTTAATTTAAATATTTTGTTTTAAGTATTGGTATTGATAATTTGCATCTGTACTGTATAACGAGGAGTATTGGATAGTAGAGATTAGGCCTGGAAAAATGAATCCGGATCCGAAGAACCGAACCTAAATTTATGGAACCAAGATTTGATCCGAGATTCGGATCATATAATTCGATAATCATCCGAAAACCAAATTAAACGAAACCGAAAATTACCAGAACGAAAAATTTAAGCGAAAATGATCTGAAATACTAGATTCAATTATAAATTGGAACCGATCAAAATCGACTAATATGTTATCTGAACCGAATATGACCCGAAGTAATCAAAATTTATACTTAAAAATTTTTTATGTTGATAATAACATAATTATTTAATCATAATTTTTTATAAAAAGTACATTATATTATATAAAAAGTACCACATTTAATAAAAAAATATAAGTCTCGTGAATTGAAAAAATGAACAAATTATGAACCGAAAATATTTGAACCGAATTTGGTCCGATCTTAATATGAATTTCATTCGATTTTAATCCAAATTATATCAAAACTGAATCACATCCAATTCGATCTGAATGGTCTCCAAATATATCATAATATGAAAGTGAATCTGATCCGAAATGGATCAGGTTATCTGAATTGGCATGTCTAGCAAAGATCATGTTGAGGTCTCAGGTTTAAGTCTCCCACCGTATTTGTTTAAATATTTTTTGATATTGATATAGGTGATTAGTAATGGTTTATTATCTATGTTGGTTGTTAACATATCATACGATTTTAGATGAAACGGTTACTTAGCATTAATATCTAAAAATAGAGAAGCCTGTGTAACCTTAAATCCTTAATATCTAAATATAGAGTTGAGTGCGGGACACATCACTAGGGTTCTTTTGTTTCATTTTGATAATTTTCTTCCCATGGAGCAAGTCTAACAACTGTCATGGATGATGTTATAAGTAAAATTTAAAAAAAGTGTTACAAAATAATGTTCCAACAATGTCGCATGGTTTATTAAATCATTAAAACATTCATCTCATGTCTTATTAGATAAGAAACCACTAGTCATAACATATTTCATTTCTATTAATAAAAAATCAATTCTCTCTTTTTTTACCTCTTTTTTATCTCCTCCTCCTGCTTCTTGTTCATCTCTTTCCAAATTTACTATTATAATAATAAAAATTATCGTAAGGATTATTATTGGAGAAGATCCTAAACTATATCTGGAGATTTCGTTTTGTAAATAGTTATACTAAAACCTCATGCTTCTAGTCTCTTTTCTCGAATTCCATCTTGATCAAATCACAGCCAACTCAAGAATCGAGCGATTAGTTCACATGATCAGAGACAATAGTCATTACCTTAAGTTCAATATTGAATCTAATGCACCTTTCTAAAGATGAACGAAATACCTGACTTATTACAAGTACGAAACTAGAAAGAGAGAATATAGTGCATGAAATAATACAGAGGTAGAGAAAAAAGTAGGATTTTATTAAAATATAACTTATTATCAATTACAATAATATAAAATGGCCTTATCCCACAGGTTAACAATAATAAAGAAAAACTTCCTAACAAATGAACTATTATAATAATGAGTAACCAGATGAATCCAAACATAGTTATAAATTCAAAATAACGAAAAGGACCATTCATGTCACCCAATAATCAACCCGAACAAATTCAAAAATAAAACAAATTTGCAACCATCAAAATCAAGTCCAAATACAAAATCAAACCCAATAACCAATCTAAACGAACCCCAAAAAACTGAATCCAAGTCAACAAACTGTATCCAATCATCGACTAAATAAAAAGCTGTATCCAAATTCAAACTATATCCAAATCTAATCAAATCCCGCGAAGGGCCAGTGTGCCTAGAGCACCAGATAAACTAAATCAATGTGCATAGAGTATCAAATAAACTAAAGCAATTTCTCAAGTGTCAATGTGCGTATAATACCAAATAAACTATACCAATCCCGTGAAGGGTCAATCTGCCTAGAGCACCAAATAAACTAAATTAATCCGTCAAAGGGCCAATTTGCCTAGAGTACCAAAATAATTTAAACAACCTCTCGTTGGGATAATATGCCTAGAGCACTAGATAAAAAAGGCGGAGAAGGTATACATACGAGAGGAAAAGAACGGAAACAAACAGCATTATCAAGAAGCCAATATCAGACTGAAAATGTGTATTAGAGTTCCAATCAAAACCATCAGGAAAAAAACTTCAACCAAAATCAATTTTGTTTACCCACAACCAATTCATATAAAAGAGAACGTGAAGAAAAAGAAACTTGAATCGCGACTAAAACTTCGAATTATCCAAGAAAAAAAACATAATTGATTTAGAGAAGAACACGATAAAAATAATAACCAAAACTCGTGCTTTAAACCTAACATGTGTAAAGCACCCTGATAAAACTGACCATCGGCATCTATGTATTCCGAAGCGACCATGATACCATAATAAAGTACAAAAATAGGATTATATTAAAATATAACTTGTTATTGATTATAATAGAAGATGATCATATATAGCCCTTAAATAATAATAATAATAAAGAAAAATATCTTAACCAAACTATTATAATAGTGAAACTATATACGTCAACAATGCAAACGTTTATCCTCTTCTCACATTACTTCTTAGCTTAAGATGCATCTGATTCCGTTCGGATTATAAAAGTGTTGTCACCTAATCATTCGTTCTTTATAAAAGTTTTGTCACGAATAATCGGTTGTTTTCGGTTTTCACTACTCCAAGTATGTTCTTCGTGATCAAATAGTACTGTCTAAAGCTCATAACAAACACACATCCCTGGTAATTGATACAGTATTGTTGCAATTTATCATAATTGAGCAGAACTGCAGAAGTGCAACGAATTTGGGAAATTGGTTACTTAACACTCATGCTAATTTATCAAATTTATTTCAGATGTGAATATCAAAAATTTGTGACAAACACATGTTAGTTTTTCCAAATCTACGCCTTCCGATCTCATATTGGACATCACACGGTAGTTGAGTTGATGTATATTTCATTTTATTGTTTTTCTTAACAATGCAACAGCAGAAATCACCAAAAGCAAGTTATTTATGAACTTGAATTACTAACGGTTCTAAAACGTGAAATCACAATGTTATACTTCATTAGAACACAATGTTGAACTATGAACAATCTACATGATCACCAGTTGGAATGATAGGGGTCTTCTACGGGGCTTGTTGCCTCATTTATCTTATTCTACGGGACTTGTTGCCTCATTTATCTTATTCTATATGATAACCAACATGAAGGGCGTGGAAGAGCACACGCTCTTCATGTTGGTTACGGAAGCTGGTCTTTCCAGCAATAAATTATTCCTAGTTTATCTGAATTGTAACATCAGAAGCTTTCCATTTTTCAGTTGATTGGTTGTTTAAAAGAAGGCAAGAAAAAAATATCTAAAGTTATCAGCTACACATTAAAACCATCAACCTATTGGGGCGGCAAATTGCCAAAAAACCTCCTTGGCAGCTAAGTAGAAAAACACCTAAAATTAGTCGGAAAAAAGTTCCACTTCCCCTGAGCTTCACAATCAAAAAATGCTTCTAAGATATATCCATAACCCAACACCACTGTACTCAGACTTAAAATTACATGGACCGATCAAATGGTACACGAACAAAGAGTCGTCCATGCAGGCCCACAACTGCTGACGTCTGAAGTGGATCAATTCTTGCAGGTAAGCTGATGACCTGAAAAAAATTGGTCATCAAATTTAGAACAGGAAAATATACAACAAATAAATATCAGTATATAGATACACGTACGCTGATGGATTAACAGCTGTTATACTTGGCATGAGAATGAAGTAAACAGTAATGTATCATGTTGACTCTTAACTCTTTTTCTTTTTAGACACGGAGAACACACTCACCACTTAGCCTCCAAGGAGACTTGAAACCACAACCACTTGGTTAAGGTGATAGATAACGCTTGGGAAAGAGCTCTTTGGTGACCTCTAACTTTAATTTATTATAAACTAAACTAATTCTAAATATAGGGGCATCTCAAATTATAGATATGCTCTTTTTATACTGTAAAGAGACTACTAAGTTCAACCTTTTGAAAGGCTGTGATGCCCCATGGATTATCGCGCTGCTCGGGTTGACCAGTTATAACAAGTCGTCCTTCTGGATCTGATTGCACTCTAACCTGAATTCACCAACAAACAATATCACAAAAGTAAAATATGTCACAAATCCATCCAGCATGATAAATTAGAACTGAAATTGATACAACTATGTAGACAAGACTCGTCTCTCCAAAGACAACCAACACATATGACAACCATGCACATGTAGATTTTATGTGTCAGTGGAACGAAAAAGGACAAGACATAAACATAAATCATAAAAAATTGCACATTTCACTGTAAATAGCAAGGTAGATATAAAGCACGACTGCAATCTGAAATGCTAACGCATTGAGTACTTCTTTTAGAGATATACGTTCTTTTTTTTTTGGTTATTTGCATAGATTTAAGTATGGGGGGGTCTTTAGCTTTGTTTAACACTTATGACCTAACTAAATTACCTCTAAGGGAATCAGACGCATGTTTACCTGTAGGACTGCTTCTATATACATGGCAATGAAGCAATCTTTTACCAGTGTTGACTAGGGCAACACCCATTGTTTAAAATCTTAGTGTGTCAGTACCCTAAACAAGAGTACTGAAGTTCGGTTACCAAAAAAACAGTAATGAAGTTCCTAGTGAGGTAAGGTAAACAAAGTTTTCAATGGAAAAAGACTCTAATGCAGAAGTAGCAGAGATTTAAGAGGATTACAATTTGAGGCAGCTGTGGCTCTATGGCTAAATAGACCGCGAAAGCTGTGCTCCTTAGCCATTAAATTCATGTTTGGTCAACATCATCTAAGGCTGACAGTAGTTTGATGGATTCTCTGTTTAATATACTTTAAAGATCACATTGCCTACTTCTACAAAGTTTGGGTGCTTCTGTTAAATCTTTTCAGAACTTTGAAGATTTAGCCGCACTTTTCAAGGAGGTTTTAAAAAAGATTTCTCATTATTTCACTATGTCATTCACACTTTTTATATGCACTAATTTACTGATTAGGAATCTAGTAACTTGTGCGAATACAGCTAGTGGTCGTCATCTTACATAACATCTAGCTTGAAACTATTACTTTTAATTACTGGTCAATCATCAAAACTTTTATATTTTATCCTTTACTAAAACCACGAACTAGAGATTTTAGGTTTTTATGACTCAAAATTGTAGTATATGCTATCCAGTATTAGGTGCATCATATATGTTCTTGGCATGAAACATAGGACAGAAAATGCATTCACTCATTTGTATTTTTTTATTTTATATTTTTTTATTTTACGCTCTAATGACTTTAAAAAAGATATTTAGCAAAAAAAAAAAGACATTACACTCTTGCATTACACTCTTGTGTGCAACTATACTACTTTGATGAAACGAAGGTTTCTTCCTGACCTCACAAATACAAAACAAACTCAGTACTACAACATATGTTCATGTCAGTAGAACATTGGAAACAAAGTTATTTTAAATCAAGACCAGAGACTATAACCTCATTATATACAAAAACACAAAAAATATCATATAGACAAAATAAGGTTCATACCTCCTCCCGCAAAAGACCTGGGACTAAAGCATAGACCTCAAAGCAATCTCTCTATCACAGTCACAAAATACAGTCAGATTATAATGGGAGAAGCTTAAACATGACATGCATAGTAACTCACAAAAGTTTTACAAACTTACATGCTCTCTTACACTGATCTTCACCCAATCAGCAGGAGGACCAACATCAACAACTGAACTGACCAGTCTAGAACAAAAAAAATGATTACTTCACACATTCAGGCAATAGCAAAAGAAAACATAAGACTGAAAAAGAATAGGGAGTAAGGCACTTAGACAAGTTAATTTATGCCGCTCAATAGATATGTTGGTCAGACTAATTATGTAGTGATTTGAAATACCAATTTTTTTATTTGCTTACCAAAATAGATGACCCAAGTTTTTTAGAATATAGATGGCCCCGTACATTTTAAGTTTAAGAAGAGTAACAACATAATTAGTGAAACTATATTTATCTCCTAAAACCTTTTAAATTAAGATTGAAATTCCTTCAATCAAGTGATTATTACTCTTTCAATAAATGTAACAAGCAATTTAAAAATAATTAAGATGTGCACATGCTGATTCTAGAAAGTATATACAATATAAAGGGTGTCCCACACAAAAAGTCCGATGTCACATAAAGACTTGGGAAATAAATGATTTTATTAGTTATCCACCTCCCGACTATTCGCTCGGGGCCCCTGCCGATTTAAAATTCATTCCACATACTTTGTTTTAAAATTGAACTCTTATTTGTAAATGAGATTGCAGGTCATGGCACATATGAAAGAACAATGAAACTAGTGGAGGAGAGATGAAGAACACAAAAGACCGGCCACACATATTCTTGAACCTTATGTTGAATCGTATTATATCCATCAATAACAAGAACAAGGCTTTATTAAGAATAAAGAGATATAGATGTATTAGGGACTAAACTGCTTAAATGTTTCCATTCGTGCAGCTTTCACAGGATGCTCCACTTCCTTAAGTCGCTTGTTTTTTACAGAACCTGAAATAAAGGAAAATCTAAACTCATAAAAAGGAAATTAAGAAAGTAAACTCTAACAAGCAACATGACACTACACAAACAAGCAACATGACACTATACAAACATTGTAACTTAAACAAAAATGATCTAAGAGCTAGATTTCCGCATCAGAGAAAACATCAATGCTGGATTTTTTTACTAGTAATGCTTAATTATAGAAGGCCTAGTATGGAATCATACCAATGTTTTTTACAATTTTTTCACGTTTTGCCATGTTGTTGAAGTTCTTGTCCTATAATCAACAAGTAGCAAGTAATGTCAATGCATCATTAAATTGAATTATAAAAAACATGTAAAAGGAAAGTTAAATATCTCCTCGAACCTTGATGATTGGCTCAGCTATCTCACCATAGCCATAGTGACGCTGTTCATGCCATCCCTGCATCGCACGAGCTGCAGCATCTCTTCTTGCCCTACCTGAACCTGTCGTCTGATAACCATCGACTGTCCCAATTAATTTATGAAGCATGTTCGATGACTGGGGAGTAGAATAGACTTATAGATAACACGTCAGCTAACTACTGTCGCTTCTAATGTACAATACTTGTATCAAAATAGTATTGGATACTGAATTGTGAACCCACCAGGTTTGTTGCGGCAGATACAGGCTCGGGAACAGATGGAAGAGCGAGTTGGAGCTCACCAGTCTTCATCTTATGCCTTTCATACTCAAGAAGCGCCTTCAAGGTAAAAAAAATAATTCAGGGACAAGAAACATAAATAATGTATAGCATAATAATGACCACATTAGAAAACGTAAAGATGATAGCTAGCATACAAGTAGAATCACCTACAAGTGCAAAAAGATTATGCAAGGTTAGAATTAGGTAATTACTACTCTAAATTCCTTCCGTACGCCTTGGGAAGATTTTCATACAATTTAGGAACATGAAATTCTTTATGAGAGGTCATTGCATCACCTTAATATACTTGGGCACAGGTTGTGCCTTAATTAAGCAATGATACTTTAACCATGTAATGGAAAGACAACACATTTACATAACTTGCAATTAATAATGTTACAATGCTGAAGGCACCATTTACAGTGCACATTGAAGTCACATTCCATCTCTTACACATGATCTAGACAATATTCATACTGCAAAGAGCTAATGACCTCAGCTGAGTTCGTTTTAGTCTAGTTAAGCTCACCTCGTTAGCACAACCTTACAAATCATGTCATCGTTAACCTTGAAGTATTTAAGCAGCACATTAAACACAGCTTCCCTCTATTCTTTTCGTTATTTAACGTGATCATCATTATATGCCAGATATAAATCTAAAACCTGATCCTTTAACCTTACGGACCCCTGATCAAGGAGACGAAAGTCGATGAATTTCAAAGTTGTGACATTAACAAGGGCAGGTGGGTTTATCGCCACGGGGCCTAGAAGCCCAATTATGTTAAAAGAGATCAGTAACTGCCTATAAGGAAATAAACAGTTTGCTTCTACCTCCTAAACCCCTGGCTTGGCCTAAAAAAGACACCTTATTTATTAACATAATCTTTTATATTCTTTTAAATTCAAAAAAAAAAGCTCTCTCCCAAACTTACATTAACTTTGAATCTCTACCATTAGATCCATTTTTCCTAAGATTACGTAGCACGTACTATATTCATATAAAACAGAACTCAAACACTATCTCTACAATCACCACAACTACTTACCTATAATACAAGGTACATATTTTACGCTTCTTTAGAAATTGCTCAACAATTTCTCTCGCTTTATCATTTACTTTTACATTCCAGAAATTAAATTTATCTCTCCCTTACTATTACTCTTTTTTTTATTCAAATTATTCACAAAAATATTACAAAACAACTTTCCAAAGACATATTAAGTATCACGATATATACAAAGTTACTAACCACTTTCACGATTCATGTTTGATTGATAACATTAGTCATTATACTCTCATTGCATTCCAACCAGTACCACAAACAATATAATAGTATTAAAATCCAGCATTGAAGTATAGCATTCTTAAAATGTAGCTCTCTTAGTCACAACTATCCCAAAACCAGATGAGTAGATGTGCAAAAAATTTATTTACAATTCTAAAAAGGTGAAAACAAACACTACCTTTTCGTAGAAAATGCGAAATGCATAAGCAGCAGTTGTGCATGTCCTGAAAAAGACAAAAAAAGTTAGAAACTAATTACATGATTGTAACGGTAACAGTTTTATCAAACAGAACTGCTAGGCATGAACAAACAAAACTAATTAAATTTAGTGATATTCTCTATGGTACCATTGTACAATTGGCTTTTCTCGTTGGTAACATCAATTTATTGACGTCTACCTATGGTAACCCTGTAAATTTGGTTTTTCGTTCGAGATCCCCCTATGTTAAGTAAAATGTAATAGAATTGATTTAGGACTGAAAAACAAATTGTATATTTGAAATATTTGCAAAACACTACATAAAATGAACCTTTGAATCATGTAAATCGGAGATAAAATGAGTGAGATATATTTAAACTTCATACCAAACTTTGACCATTAATATTTCACTCATATTGACTCCATTTTACATGATTTAAGAATCAATTTTATGTAAATTTTCACAAAAATTTCAAATATACAATTTGTTTTCCATTCAAAAATCAGTTCTATTATATTATACTTAACACGGGGGGTATCCCAGTGAAAAAACAAATGTAGAGGGTTACCACGGATAGAAGTCAATAAATTAATGGTACCAGTGGAAAAAGTCAATTTTACAATGGTATCATTGAGAATATCCCTTAAATTTATAAGTTGCTGTAAAAAAATATTACCCTCCTAGATGCACCGTTCAACATATAAACATGGAACCAAAATTTTAGAGTATGAGGCTACTAGCATCCAAAAGGTTAAAAAAGTTGTATATAAATTTTTTTGATCCTTACTTGGGAGGATTGAAAGATTCTCCTATTTGTCGCCAAACCGATTTGGCTGCAGTAACCTGTCAAATGCATATAGCAAAAGAGGCAGGTCAATTACATATACATATATTAAGACCATTAATTTCCAATTTAGTAAAAGCATTTTAAAACAATTGCTTTTCCATTTATTAGAATATTTTGAATTTTAAACAAAAGAACCAGTTTACCGACTGCATTACACATCTAAGATGAATCACCGTTAAAGTGAAGAATAAGCAACTACATAATTACATATATTGCAAAAGAAATGCAACTATATAGGACAATTCCATACCCGATCATAACCACCGTGTCTAATCACAGATCTGTATAACCTGAGATGCAGGGATAGAAAGAATTAGTTATTACTAAACTATGATTACAATGCAAAATTAATCCTGAGAACGACTTGCAATGCAAAAGTAATCCTGTGTAAAACTTACTTCAAGCAATTTAATAGTTTGCCATAAAATTTAGGAGGTCTGAAAACCATTCCGGTCTCCTTGAAAAAAATCTCTAGTTCTTTCATGAATGCGGCTTGTTCCTCTGGTGTCCCAGTTTCTGCCTCCTCGATCGTCTATGATTGGGGAATTAAAGAGTTAGATTTTGATTGAGATCATTTCACAACCTCTCAAGCCAGATAGACATTATAACATTACCTTTATGTCGTTGGTTTCCACACCTTTAACCTTGAATGTCTCACTAGCAATGGGTGTCACTGGTTCGACTTGATCAGCAGCAGGACGAGTGTGATCACTATCTGGCTTATCGCTAATATTATTAGCACCGCGTTTGCTTTTAGTCTCTAGTATGGCATTCTTAACAGCATCATCAACTTTATCGGCTGCCAAGCCAATCTGATCTGCCTCAACAGCTTGCAGACTTATACACACATTTTTCCCTTTCTCGATTAAATTTTCTCCAGAAATATTCTGATTCTCCAAGGTACCCTTGCTAACCATTTTCTCTCCCAAAATGTCACTACGGACCTCTGAAATCTGCGTGCCGGTTTTGCCAAGTATCTGATGGTTTGACGCAATATCAACACTCTTCTGATCTTTCTCCACTTTAACGGATTTTTGACCCTCCAAATGCATGTCTTCTCCTTCCTGTTTAGTTTCCCTGTTGGTTAGCAAATTTTCTCCACTTGTTACGTCGACCTCCATTCTATCAGCATTCTTTATTTCCACGTCAGTATCATTCATATCTGCAAATTACAAAGAACATTTATCTTAATAAATATACGTGCAAAACTGATAATATATAAAATATTTAGGTTACCAAGGGCCACGGGCCAATTCTAAAACCAATAAGAATACCTGATACTTTTTAAAATTTTACCCACCAATGCGGAAAACAGCGGAAAACAACGAGGGTCGCACTAAAACCTTCCTACCATACCGTTATAAAACAACAATAACAGAATATATCCAAATAAATGTAATATCGAAAACATATGCATGGATTTTAACTTAATAAGACACACAACGTTCCACGTGTCCAAATACAAAAGCCTCCCCTTCAATAACAGGAAAGTTTCTCTTCTACAAAACACGGAAACAATTCTCCAAAAACTAGTAAATAACCAAAACAGACTTCAACCCTAAGAACAAAATTTACGAAAAAATGCCTCGGAGCTCATTGTACACTAAAACTTAATCAACCAGACAATTACTTACACGACACGCGAAATTACAAACATGTACATGTAGAGAAATCGAAACAAAAACATTCGACTATAATTATACTAGAAAATAAAAAACAAAAAAAATAAACAGAATATAACATAAAACCCTAAAAAATTAATTCACAGGAAAAGATGCATTGTATTTAAAACCTCTATAGACACACAAGCAAACAAGTAAAAACAAAATCATTTCAAAAATAAAATAAAAACAAAAAATACCGAAATAAAATAAAATAAAAGCAAACAAGTGTGTGTGGGGAGAGAGAGAGAGAAGGGGGAGGGAGAGAGAGAGAGGGGGGGGAGGGGGAGAGAGAGAGAGAGAGGGAGAGAGAGAGAGAGGGAGGGAGAGAGAGAGGGAGGGAAGGAGGGAGAGAGAGAGGGAGGGAGAGGGGGAGAGAGAGAGAGAGAGAGAGAGAGAGAGAGAGAGAGAGAGAGAGAGAGAGTGGGAGAGGGGAGGGAGAGGGAGAGGGGGAGGGCGGGCGGGAGGGAGGGAGGGAGGGAGGGAGAGAGGTTTGTGAAATTTTACCGGTAGGGTTTGACGGTGGTGAAACTGCGTTGTTTTGAAATCGCCGTTGAAGATAAAAGCAACACTGTAACAGATAAATAAAACAACACGGGCGTATTATATTAAAAACACTTGGATTGTGATCTGAAATGACTGAAATAGCCCTGTGATGGTATCGGGTCGTTTTGACACATGGACTAGAGGGGTCCGAGATGATTTTAGAGCTGGCATAAGATTATTTTTGCCTTTTGTAAACCTAAGGTGAAAAATACTCGACCCAACCCAACTTTAACCCGTATTTTATTTGGACCCACTTATTTAATATTTTAAATAAAAGTTTAAATGGGTAATTTCTTTATTAATCCTATTCGTCGAGATTTATTAAATTTTAGAATTCATCTAACAAAACCCAACATGTTTATTATCTTACATGCTTGTGCACTAATAAAGTCATGAACAAAGTTCAGTAGAGACCATGAGTTTTTTGGAGACTTGGAGACCAGATCTGGATCATCCATCTTAACATGATTGAATGGTCATGATAATTTATATAGACAGCTTTTATGCATGTAACAGTTTTATATGTATGCACATAACAAACTTTTATACGTACAGTTATCATCAAACGTGAATATATAAGAAGGTTATCATGATTTAACATTTATCAAAACTTTGCAATTACTTGTGACATTTACCTTTAAATACAAAACTTTACTAAATTGAAGAAAGTATTTTTCATCTAAATCTCTGATATGCCTAACGAAAAAAATGTAAGGGGTTATTTGGTAAATCTGAATCATTTTTTCTGAATAATTAAAATTTTCTTAACGAATCAAATTCTTAATCATTAACATATATATTAAGTAAGCTATTTGACAAATCTGAATCATATTATCTGAATGGCTTCAAAAAAGTAATTCACCGAAATTTTGAATTCATAGTTTATTTTAAATGTTATTACATACATTTAGGGATGGCAATCGGGTCGGATCGGATCGGGTATTGCATAATCCATATCCAAACCCGAAACTTTTATCCATACCCGAACCCGAAAAATACACGAAAATGAATAACGGAACCCGATCCATCAGATCTCGGATTGGATTCGGGTATACCCGAAATCCGAAATATTTTTGAATTGGATATTCATACCAGAACCCGAAACCCGAACCCGAAATCTGAAAATTTGTATAATTATTGATATTACAAGTATTTGGGATCGAGCACGCAACTTGTAAAGAAATAGTTTTTTAACTTATTATTTTCAACCACTCCACCACATCATTAATTGGGTTATCATATGTATACCTAATATTTAAAAAATCAACTCAATTGATAACCAGTTTTTTAGATTTCACTAAAAGATGTTTTGTTAACCTTATAAACCTTATCACCCGTTTAAATGATTGAATAATTATATTTCATTAAACTTCATAATTAGTTAATTTTTAACATAATTATAAAAATATATGTTCTAAAAATTATATAATAATATGTATAATGTATATTATAATATATATATATATTATATAATCTTATATTGTGTAATATATAAAATTCTGATATTATATATATAATAATAATATATATAATAATTCGGGTTTTTTCGGATTTCGGGTTCAGATCGGATTCAAATAGAGTTTCGGATTTCGGATCGGGTTTCAGATCGGTATAACTAATATCCAAATCCAAATCCAAAAAATTTCGGGTTTAAAAATTAAATCCATATCCAAATCCAAATCCAAAAAATCGGGTTCGGTAAATCCAAAATTTCGGGTTTCGGATCGGTTATCCGTCGGATCGGATTATTTTGCCATCTTTACATACATTAAAAATATATTTTTTTATATGTAATTTTTCAACTCATTCTAATTGTATATTTTTAAACATGTTATAATAATTTTAATTTGTATTAAAGACTAAATACAACATAATTTATCCAAATTTATTATTTTTATTTGTAAAACCAAATATATGTATTATATAAGAAAATAAAAAATAATAATAAAACCTTGATAAATAAAGGGAGTGTATACAATAATAATAATAATAATAAATAAATAAATAAAAATAATAATAAAAGAAAGGTACACCCGGAAGTACGATAGCAAGGCAAGGTAGTACACTCCATCTTAATCATTAGGCTTCCAAAATGTTGCTTAATCGGTAAGACATTTTAAGCTCATTAAGAAATTTAAAATAAAAAACAAACAATCTTATGCATTCAAAATTATATCATTAAGTTAAGTTAAGTCAGTTAAGAAGATAACAAATGACCCTTAAGTCTCTATTATTATGTCTTAATATTGTTATGGGTGCTAGGGTTCTATGCATAACATTGTGTCCTGTAAGTGCAAAGTGTTATCATTTATTTTTTAATAAAGTTGTGCAAGTATAATAAAAAATTCTGTGATAACTCCTGATGGCGGGGCTGCTCCTTCGACGCCGTCCTGGATCCTTCGTCGCTGTGGAGGTGTAGCTGTGGTTGGGTTCCTACAAAACAACACCGGAAGAGGGGTTGGAGTCCCGCGGCGCCTCCGGCGTGAGAGTAAGAACTAGCTTTTTGGGAGGATGAAGATGAATATGAATGTAAGGTGGCTGTGTGTGTATATGAGTGTGAAAGAATGATTAACCCCAAAACCTCACCTTCTTGGGCTATTTATAGCCCAAGGGTAGGGTTTTGGGGTTGGTACCTTTAGATCATAACCATTGGTTCTGGGAGCGGAGGACACCTGGCTGGAGTGGATGCTTTACACGTGTCAGTGCGGGACTGGCCGAAGAATGTTCTGAGGATCCTCTGACACGTGCCCTGATTACTCCCATGATTAATGTGTGACAGTTGTCCCCGTCACGTGCCTGGGCCAACGTCTCACGTGCTGGGATTTATCAAGGTTATGCTTGCGGGACTGAACTAGTTAGGAGTGGTAGTGTGTGGGACTACTCCTTCTAGGAGCTGCGTGGAGTCAGGGGCCTAGGAGTAGCCCTCTCAGGAGCTGCATAGAGTTAGGAGCTTAGGAGTAGTCCTTCCAGGAGCTGTATGGGGTTAGGAGCTTAGGAGTAGTCCTTCCAGGAGCTGTATGGAGTTAGGAGCTTAAGAGTAGTTCTTCCAGGAGCTGTACGGAGTTAGGAGCTTAGGAATAGTCCTACCAGGAGCTATATGTACTATCATGTGCCCCCCACTCCCTTATGCGGATTTTCTGGATGGGGGAGTGAATTTGTGTTTGTCTATAGAACGTGAGCTTTTGATTGTTGTGTTAGAAGAATTTGGGCTTTTCTTGCCCCCTAGTCCGGATTGCGATGAGTTCGGCGAATCAGGACTAAGGTGGTTGTCCTTGTCAGGAGATGAGCTTTTCTTGCCCTCCAGTTCGGATTGCGCTGAGTTCGGCGAATCAGGACTAAGGTGGTTGTCCTTGTCAGGAGTTGCGCTTTTATAGCCCCCTAGTCCGGATTGCGCAGAGTTCGGCGAATCAGGAATAAGGTGGTTGTCCTTGTCAGGAGATGAGCTTTTCGTGCCCCCCAGTCCGGATTTCGCGGAGTTCGGCGAATCAGGACTAAGGTGGTTGTCCTTGTCAGGAGATGAGGTTTTCTTGCCCCCCAGTCCGGATTCCGCTGAGTTCGGCGAATCAGGACTAAGGTGGTTGTCCTTATCATGAGCTGAGCTTTTCTTTCATCCCAGTCCGGATTACGCTGAGTTCGGCGAATCGGGACTAAGGTGGTTGTCCTTGTCAGGAGTTGAGCTTTTCTGGCCCCCCAGTCCGGATTCCGCTGAGTTCGGCGAATCAGGACTAAGGTGATTGTCCCTGTCAAGAGCTGAGCTTTTCTTGCCCCCCAGTCCGGATTACGCTGAGTTCGGCGAATCAGGACTAAGGTGATTTTCCTTGTCAGGAGTTGAGCTTTTCTGGCCCCCCAGTCCGGATTGCGCTGAGTTCGGCGAATCAGGACTAAGGTGGTTGTCCTTGTCAGGAGTTGAGATTTTCTTTCCCCCAGTCCGGACTCCGCTGAGTTTGGCGAATCAGGACTAAGGTGGTTGTCCTTGTCAGGAGTTGAGGTTTTCTTGCCCCCCAGTCCGGATTCCGCTGAGTTCGGCGAATCAGGACTAAGGTGGTTGTCCTTGTCAGGAGCTGAGCTTTTCTTGCCTCCCAGTCCGGATTACGCTGAGTCGGCGAATCAGGACTAACGTGGTTATTCTTGTCAGGAGTTGAGCTTTTCTGGCCCCCCAGTCCGGATTTCGCTGAGTTCGGCGAATCAGGACTAAGGTAGTTGTCCTTGTCAGGAGTTGAGCTTTTCTTGCCCCAGTCCGGATTAAATTGAGTTGTGTGGTCCGGTCTTGGAAGTTGAAATGTTTTTGGTATTTCCCCCCAATGATTTGAATAATTACAGTTGTCTTTTTTCAAAAGACGTGCTGTAATAATGACTCTTCATTAATAACCGTGTGTGATGGGTGGTCAGGATGTTGCCACGTGTCGTGGCGATTAGGTTTTTACCACGCCTATAAAAGGCAGTCCCTCCCCTCTTTCTGGTTTTTTATTTTCTTTATCTTTTCTCTTGCTTTTCTTTTCTTCTCAATTTCTTTTCCGGCGGTGGTTCTCGGAGAAGCTCCAGGTTTTCTTGTTGTTTGCTTGGTCGTCCTCAACTTCTTCGTTATCTCAATCTTGTAAGTGTTGTTCTCTTCCTTTGTATTGAGTTTTGTCTCCTGCTTTTGTTTTTGTCACTTTGTCTCGTGTTGTTCTTGTGTTTTTTGTTTATATATGTGTGTATGTATATGTTTTTGGGCATGATTTGGTTCTATGATCTTGTTTTGTAAGTGTTTCTGGAATTGGGGTTTTTGGTTTGGCCCGGACTGGGATACCTAGTCCGGGCTAATGTTCTTTTATTTGGGGTTTGTAATTGGTTGTTGTTTTTGTGTTATTGTGACATCTGAGTTCGTGGACTAGGTTAGTTTTGAGTCCGGAGTAGCTTTTAGGTTTCGGGTTTTGGGTCTCCGGACTGTTTGCTTTTGACTTGCAATAAAATTGAACATAGTGTAGTCCGGACCATGTAGCTTTGAAGATAAATAAATTGTAGGGTTTTAGACTAACCTTTGTCACTTTTTTTAGGTTTATGGTCCGGACTAAAGCTCTTGACAAGGCCTATATAACTTGCTATCCGGGGCCATCTAGTTCAGATTCTGAGTATTCTGCTGATTCTGAACGAGTTGAAATGGGGAAGAGGGCTTCCACTTCGGACTCTGAGGCAATAACTAAACTTACAGTCGCTAAGATTTCTTCAAGAAAGGTACCTTGCAGTCTGGAGGGTCTGTGGGTGGAGAATCTTGGATATTTCGTTACTAAGAGTGAGGAGATAGAGGATAGCTTTTACTATAGGAGCATTAGGTCCAGATATGCTAAGCAGCAAAACGCTGGTCCGGGACCTTACGATAGGGAAGCGTTTGATAGGAAGTTTGTGAATACCATAGTGGCTAAGGAGCACTATGAGCTTAAGGATCAGTATGCTGGGCTAGATCATGAGGCAAAGGATTCTGCGGTCCGGGCTGCTTTTCAGTTGGATCGCCGGATTGAGTGGAGGTGGCCGACTCCGGACGAGAGGGCTCATCACAGGCCGGCTGATGGATTCGTTCCAGTGTGGCTGGAGCATCTCCGGTCTGGATGGAATCCACACTGGCATCTGTTCCTAAAGCATTTGTGCAGGTACGTATACAAGATTTCTCCGATGCATATAACACCTAATGGTATAAAGTGGATGACTTGGTTCATTGCTACTTGCAATCAATTTAAAGTTCAGCCCACGTTCAAGCTATGGCATCACATCTTTCACCTGGTCCGGTCCAGCCAGTTCCCTTTGTATGAACTTCGGTTCCGGGCTCCGGAGTGCGGCTACGGTGGCTCCTATAGGCCTGTTATTCAGCAATCTTCGCTGAAGTATTGGAATGGGGAGTTGATCATGCTCTGGGGTTTAGACTTGTATTATCTCCCCCATATGGATTCAGAAGGGGTCTGGACTCGCTTCCGTAGGGATGTGCTCCGGGCTGATGCCATCCGGTTAATTTTTGCATTTTGTGAATCTCTGGGTTTCCAAATGACCCGAGACACTTTTATGAATCACAGAACTTTGCATAGGCTAGGCTGTAAGTAGTTTTCTTTCATGTCCGGACCTCTCATATGTTTCCTATTTGCTTTCATCTGTTTTGGTTGTTTATTGGTTTTGACTTGTGTTTTTTTTTCTTTATTTCTTGCAGGTTTGGCACACTATAATCCGGACATGTCATCTTCTGCGTACAGTGATGCGTTGAAAGGTCTGGGCAAGGCTTTCAAGTTGCCCAAGAAGAATGTTGTTGCTGGGTCCGGATCTAACGCCTTAGCGGAGGAGGGATCCCAGAGCAATGCGGTTCCAAATCCGGAACCTGAAGTTGGTGTGAATCATCCTGGTCCGGAGCTGGATACTGAAGTTGAAATTGGGGATATTGCTAATCTGGAGGACCTTGGTCCTATAGGCGAGGCTCCGGGTGGAGATTCTGTGAGGAGGAGGAAGATGCTTCGTACCCTTGGGAGTAAGCCTCCCCGGGCCGAAAACTTTGAAGTTGGTTCCGGGTCCGGGGCTGGCAAGGGAAAGACTGTTGATGAAGAGAGTCCGGATGAAGGAGGTCCAGGGATGGAGGAAAAAGTTGCTCGCTTCATGGCTGGGATTCCTACTCAAACTGAGTGGGGGAGGATGAATCTGAAAGGAATATGTCCTAAGTCCAATCATGTATAAGGATTTAGGAATAACTTTTATGTAATCTGTTTTGATTTCATTGATATTAATAAAAGACTTGTTTTATTTTTATTACGGGCTTTATCTATTTAAGTGTTTAAATAAGATATACCATAGTTTAGAGTAAAGCTTTTTATGGATTATGATGAGATCATAATAGTGAGACCTAAAAAGATGATAACTCTAAACTTAAATAGTTCCTGGTCATAGGATTAATAACTGGTAATTAATAATCCGTAAAGATCGGTACTTACTATGCTTGCTTCATTATGAAGGATGACTGTTCTCATAGACATTTCTGTGGTGACACTATAGATAGTATGTAGGTGCTTATTATAGAATAAGTTCACTGAACATGACTAGCACAGCTGAACAACTGATGTAGTTCACTCACGTGTCAGCAGTTGTTCACATAGTGATAGTTGTACAAGTATCCTTAGACTTGAGGTCATCATAGTCATCTTGTGTACACTGAACTATACTTTGGTTTAGTTCTTAGTCTCCAGGGACAATTATTAGGGCTCTTCTGGGTATAGGAATTTGTACACGAAGATAGTGTATGATCAATAAAGGATCTACCCCTTCCAGTGAAGGAAGCGAATGTTCAAGGCTGATCCACTTATGCTAGTTCATGAATCTCCGGCCAGAGTAAATGAAATTAGAAAGGAGTTTCTAATTTGCATAGAACTACGCATAGTAAATGGTAAGCGAAGTGATTGAATTAGATAGGCTTGACACGAGATCCATGCCTTGTATTTAATCGGGACATTGTAGGGTAGAAGGAGTTTATTGTACGGTAACTATTCACTGAATAGGTTCTTGGTATTCTAAGCAGTGAATTCATATTATCCGGATAGTCGCGATATGCTGAGAAGTATCCCTCACGATGTAGAATAAATGTGATTAATTAATTAATCATATTTAATAAATTAGAGAATTTATATAAATAATGATAAAATAGTTTTATTATTATTTATTTCTACTACCGGCTTAATATTGAACCTACAGGGTCACACCATAAAAAGAGAATGATTTAATGGTGGAGGAATTAATTAATAATGGCTAATAATTATTTATTTATGAAATAAATAAATAATTGGCAAATTTAATAATTGATTAAATGAGATTTAATTGATTATAAATTAATTAAAAAAAGTTCTTAATATTATTAATTAAGGATTTAATTTTTGGAAATTAAATCAAGAGAGAGAATTATTTCTAAAGTGTTTAGAAAAAGGATTAATAATTAAAAGGTGTTTTAATTATTAATGAGAATAATAAATGGGGATAATAATAATATTATTTATGGGAAAATTTCAGCTGAAAATTTTGCCTATAAATACACTATTATAGACCCTATTTTATTCCAACCCACATCGAACCCACACAAAACCCAAAAAGTTTGGAAAACCCAATTATCTCCACCTCCTTCCTCCTCCTTAACATCGTTTTCTTGGTGGATACAGGTGGAGTGCTTCACACTTGAGGAGCAACTGCTAAGGATCTCTGATCGTTGTCTCCGAATTATTTTTAAAGGTTAGATTCGATCCCTCGAATTTTTATTCATGATCTGTATGCTTTTATTTGGATTTTATATGTGTAAAAGTGTTTTGTCATGCCCCCGCTGCGTTTAAAATCCAACAATGGTATCAGAGCATAGGTTGTATGCATATAGATCTGTGGTAAAAATTTCAGAATTTTATGTGCTTGTATGAATTAATTATGATTTTTACAAGTTATATCATGGATTAATTTTGTCTGATAAGAAATCGTTTCTCAGAATAATTTTGAATGTTGATCTGGGTTCTACAAGTATTGTAGATCGTCTGGGTATTTTTTTCATAATTTTATGATGTATATATTTTTTATTATGAATTTTTGAAGTTGTTTCAATTAAAATTCGTATTAAATAATCATATATATATATATATATAAGAGTAAAGTTCTATGGAGTCCACCTTTTAATTGAAGTCCTCGGAGTCCATCTGTACTCCATCTGTTGTGTCTGTGTTGTACTGCTGTTGTTTGCTGCTGCACCGAGACAGACGAGACAAGGGACAGGGCTACAGGTCTGCGGCACGGAATTCCATGGGCGGCGGCGGCTGCTGCAGAAAAGAAAAAAAAATAGGGGTGTAACGCATTCCGGGAATGCGTTACACACCTGTGGCGCATTCACGGAATGCGTTACACCCTTTAATGGCTGAAAAGGGGTGTAACGCATCACCGGAATACGTTTCAGGTCCTGTAACGCGTTCCTGAATGCGTTACAGCCCGTCTATTGATTTTAAAATTGATTTTCTGGGAGTTTCGTAATTCCGTTTTGGGCGTGCAATATACCGTTGGATTCGTTTTTCCGAGACGAATCTAATGGAGTGATCAATTTTAGTTTATATAAAAGTTTTTAACTGTTTATATTCCATGAAGTGTTTTAGAGCTGTTTTTGATCGTTTGAATTGATTTTAAATGCTTTTTGTGATACATAGAGATGTATATTGCTTGTTCTAATATGCTAGATGATGTAACATGCCTACCTTGATGTTTATTCATGTTGATATATGTGATATATGCTTAGTTTATTATGCGATGATAGATTTAGGTGAACTTAAATAAACATAAGGCGTTTGTTAGACAACCTAGTATAGTGAAATTGTTTCATAACCTTAATAATAATATTATGAATACAATCATGAGATTCTTGTGTTTATGAAACACGTAATTGAATATGAATTTTCGATATGAGAGAAAGGATGATTCTGTCAACAACAGATTTCTATCTGTAAGAAAGGGTTATTAAGTGACGTCTCTTGACAATGCTCCACCCGATCTGGGAATCATCTGATTATTGATTATTGATTTGAAATATTTAATTTAAAAGGAAGAATTTCTTTATAATATGATTATGATTGTAACATAATATAATCCCTCTAAAATTAAATAATATCAAGTAGTAATTGGCCAATGATACAACGGGCTTGTGTCGGTCATAGCCTTCCAACATGGTAGAAAGTAGTTCTTATTTTTGAATCATTGTCGTTTCGTGCCACAGCCGAGGGCTTTGAATTCGAAATAAGAAATACTTGTCTATTACATAGAGATGTGTACATTGAATAAGAATCTAAAGGTCGTTACGTGCCACAGCCGTGGGCCTTTGGGGACTGATTCAATTGTACAGAATGTTGGGTTAGACTTGACTTAGAATATTGAGTTTGTCGTGCCACAACCATGACTCAATTATTCAAGAGGCTAAAGTTTGATTAGAGAATAACATTAGATGTAATTGACAAGAGTTGTCTGCCTATTGAACATTACATGACGTTTCGTGCCACAGCCGAGGTTGTGTGATGGAATGTAGGATCCCTATTCCCACTAGCATTATGAATGCTTAATTTTTCACGTAGGGGGTTGAATAAATTTAGATAAACTAGTGAGAGCCACTTATGAATAAAGACCCGATTCATATAGTGTTTTGAAATGAAATCGAATATTTGCTAAGTGTTGTTATGTGTTTATCATTTACAGATTTACTTTGTACGTTATGTCTTCTGCACTATCACTCAGGAGCATACTAGATGCTCACAAATTGACTGGTCCTAATTATGCTGACTGGCTTCGAAACTTGAGAATTGTTCTCAGGATTGAGAAGCTGGAATACGTGATTGACTCACCTAAGCCTACTGAACCTGCTAGTGATGCACATAATGATGAACATGTTGTGTATCGTAAGTGGATAGATGATGCAAATGTTGCTCAATGCATCATGCTAGCTTCCATGAACATTGAGCTATAGAAGCAACATGAGCATATGGATGCTCACACTATCCTCATGCATCTACAAGAGTTGTATGATGTGGCGGGGAGAACAGCTCGATATGAGATATCGAAGGAGTTGTTCGGTTGTAGGATGTCTGAGGGATCATCTGTGAATGTCCATGTACTTAAGATGATCAATTTGATTGAACGTCTTGGACAACTTGGTTTTGTCATGGATGGGGAGCTGAGCCAAGACCTGGTCTTGCAATCGCTTCCGAGTTCGTTCTCGCAGTTTGTTGTGAACTTTCACATGAATAAGTTGGATGTCAGCCTGCCTGAACTCCACAACATGTTGAAGACTGCGGAATCGAATTTCCCCCCTAAGAAGAGTTCTGTTCTTCTAATCGGTGAAGGTTCCAATCCTAAGAAAAGGAAGAGGAACCCTTCCAAGAAGAAGAAAGTAGGTGAGAAAATGCCGGTTCCACCAAAAGCTGAAGACCCCAAGAGCAAAGTTGTTTGCTTTCACTGTAACAAGGTGGGGCACTGGAAGAGGAACTGCAAGGTTTACCTTGCAGAATTGAAGAAGAAGAAGGGTAGTGAGACTACCGCTTCTGATTTAGGTATGTTCATGATAGAAATGAATATGTCATTAAATCAAATTTCTACTTGGGTATTAGATACCGCCTGTGGTTCTCAAATCTGTAATTTGTTGCAGGGACCAAGGAGAAGTAGGACTCTTGAGGAAGAGGAGGTGATTCTACTGATGGAAATGGAGCAAGAGTTGCTGCTGAAGATGTAGAATCATTTCATTTACATAGGCCTACGGGCAAGGCTATTGTTTGAAATAATTGTTATTTTGTTCCCTCGATTGTGAGGAATATTATTCCCATGTTAGACTTGGCTGGAGTTTCATTTATTATTAAGAATAATGAATGTTCTATTCTTAGAGATAATATTCTTTATGGACGTGGTGCTTTAAATAATGGTCTGTATGTATGTGACATAATTTATTTCAGATTGAAAAAACTAATAAAAGAAAAGGGATGATGAAAATCTCACTTTATAGTGGCATTGCAGTCTCCATTTAGTAGACATGGAGAGAGGGCTGCAAATTTGCTAGGAATGGTACACACGGATGTATGTGGACCAATGTCTACGCAATCCATTGGTGGATTTTCATACTTCATTACTTTCATAGATGATAGATCTGGATTCGGATATGTGTTTGATGAAACACAAGTCTGAGGCCTTTGAAAAGTTCAAAGAATATAAGTATGAAGTGGAGAAACAACCAAACATAGTATTATAACTCTTCGATTAGATCGAGGTGGTGAATACTTGAACGGAAAGTTTCTGGATTATCTCAAAGTAAATGGTATAGTCTCCCGGTGGACTCCTCCAGATTAGTATCTGAAAGGAGAAATCGAACTTTGTTAGACATAGTTCGGTCCATGATGAGCTATGCAAATCTTCCAGTATTCCTATGGGGTTATGCATTGGAAACCTCAGCATATTTACTGAATAAGGTGCCTTCCAAAATCTGTTCCTCAAACTTCGTATGAGATATGGAAAGAAAGGAAACTGAGTCTTAAACACGTTAAGATTTGGGGATGTCCAGCTTATATCAAGAAAGTTGACCCAGATAAGCCGGAATATCGATCCGGAAAATGTAGTTTTGTGGGATATCCTAAAGAGACTTTAGGGTATTACTTTTGCACCGATCATCGGGTGTTTGTCTCCAGACATGCTACCTTCTTGGAAAAGGAGTTTATCCTTAAAGGAAACAGTGGGAGCAAAATTGAACTTGATAAAGTTCAAGAAGCACAAACTACTACAAATCGAGTGGAAACACCTGTTCTGACTGAACAACCTTTTGTGGAACAGCCCATTCATAGGTCAGGGAGAGTGTCTCGCCAACCTGCGAGGTAATATGGCCTTGTCATTGAGAATGACAATGAGTTGTCGATCATTAATGATGACGACCCTGTGACCTATAATGAAGCTATGAGTAGTGTTGACTCAGAGAAATGGCATAGTGCCATGAAATCCAGAATGGAATCTATGTATACGGTATACAAAAGACAGATTATAGCAGATGGCCAGGTGGAGACCTTTAAGGCCAGGCTTTTGGGAAAGGATTCAAACAAAGGCAATGGATTGACTTTGATGAAACCTTTTACCTGTAGCCCTGTTAAAATCAGTTCGGATTTTGCTTGTGAATGCTGCTTACTACGACTATGTGATCTGGAAAATAGCCAGATGGTTTTCTTTCCAAGGGAAATGAAAACCTAGTGTGTAAGCTGCTGCGAACCATATGTTGTTTAAAGCAAGCTCCTCGAAAGATGGAACATTCGTTTTGATGAGACAATCAAAGAGTTTGATTTTATCAAAAAACGTAGATGAACCATGCGTCTACAAAAGGGTTAGTGGGAGCGCGGTAACATTTCTTGTATTTGTATTAAATTAGAGTTGACACACATAACAACATAGCAGACCCACTCACAAAGCTACTTTATGAAAGTCACTTTGATCGTCATAAAGACAAGATGGGTATTAGATACTAGAGTGATTGACTTTAGTACAAGTGGGAGATTGAAAGGAATATGTCCTAAGTCCAATCATGTATAAGGATTTAGGAATAACTTTTATGTAATCTGTTTTGATTTCATTGATATTAATAAAAGACTTGTTTTGTTTTTATTACGGGCTTTATCTATTTAAGTGTTTAAATAAGATATACCATAATTTAGAGTAAAGCTTTTTATGGATTATGATGAGATCATAATAGTGAGACCTAAAAAGATGATAACTCTAAACTTAAATAGTTCCTGGTCATAGGATTACTAACTGGTAATTAATAATTTGCAAAGATCGGTACATACTATGCTTGCTTCATTATGAAGGATGTCTGTTCTCATAGACATTTATGTGGTGACATTATAGCTAGTATGTAGGTGCTTATTATAGAATAAGTTCACTGAACATGACTCGCACAGCTGAACAACTGATGGAGTTCACTCACGTGTCAGCAGTTGTTCATATAGTGATAGTTGTACAAGTATCCTTAGACTTGAGGTCATCATAGTCATCTTCTGTACACTGAACTATGCTTTGGTTTAGTTCTTAGTCTCCAGGGATAATTATTAGGGCTCTTCTGGGTATAGGAATTTGTACACGAAGATAGTGTATGATCAATAAAGGATCTACCCCTTCCAGTGAAGGAAGCGAATGTTCAAGGCTGATCCACTTATGCTAGTTCAGGAATCTCTGGCCAGAGTGAATGAAATTAGAAAGGAGTTTCTAATTTGCATAGAACTACGCATAGTAAATGGTAAGCGAAGTGATTGAATTAGATAGGCTTGACACGAGATCCATGCCTTGTATTTAATCGAGACAGTAACTATTCACTAAATAGGTTCTTGGTATTCTAAGCAGTGAATTCATATTATCCGGATAGTCGTGATATGCTGAGAAGTATCCCTCACGATGTAGAATAAATGTGATTAATTAATTAATCATATTTAATAAATTAGAGAATTTATATAAATAATGATAAAATAGTTTTATTATTATTTATTTCTACTACCGGCTTAATATTGAACCTACAGGGTCACAACATAAAAAGAGAATGATTTAATGGTGGAGGAATTAATTAATAATGGCTAATAATTATTTATTTATGAAATAAATAATTAATTGGCAAATTTAATAATTGATTAAATGAGATTTAATTGATTATAAATTAATTAAGAAAAGTTCTTAATATTATTAATTAAGGATTTGATTTTTGGAAATTAAATCAAGAGAGAGAATTATTTCTAAAGTGTTTAGAAAAAGGATTAATAATTAAAAGGTGTTTTAATTATTAATGAGAATAATAAATGGGATAATAATAATATTATTTATGGGAAAATTTCAGCTGAAAATTTTGCCTATAAATACACTATTATAGACCCTATTTTATTCCAACCCACATCGAACCCACACAAAACCCAAAAAGTTTGGAAAACCCAATTCTCTCCACCTCCTTCCTCCTCATTAACATCGTTTTCTTGGTGGATACCGGTGGAGTGCTTCACACTTGAGGAGCAACTGCTAAAAATCTCTGATCGTTGTCTCCGAATTATTTTTAAAGGTTAGATTCGATCCCTCGAATTTTTATTCATGATCTGTATGCTTTTATTTGGATTTTATATATGTAAAAGTGTTTTGCCATGCCCCCGCTGCGTTTAAAATCCAACAGAATCAGTCCGTATTTGACGCGACTATGAAGGAGTGTTCCCGGCTCTGGGGTCAGGTACTTCTTTTTTCTATTCTTGTTTCTTGTGTTGATTTGCCTTAGAATATTTTTCTAAGTTTCTCTATTTTTGTAGCTTGGCGGGTATATGGACGGATCGGCTTCTCTGGCCTACAATGAGCTTAAAAACTCCCGGAGTGCCATTGTTGATAAGGATTCGGAGATTAGTCAGCTCCGGGATCAGATAATTGAGAAAGACAATTCTCTGTCCGGATTGAACAAGCACCTGAATGAAGTAACCATCCGGGTTGAAAATGCTGAAAATGAGGTTTCTGACTTGAAGTCTGAGTTAGCTGAGCTCCGAAGTTAGATGTTCGCTGTGCGTCCGGAGTCTGAAGTTATTGTTGAGTTTAAAAGATCTGAGGAGTACGATAGAGCCCTTGCCAATGTTGGTGCTCCGGAGATAGCTCGGTGCTGGTTGATTGCTGAAAGGCATATCAAGACCAATCCGGACGCGATTGGGATAGCTTCGTCTCTGAGTTTATTAAGGCCAAGGAAGATATTGAGCTCAGATTAGGGGAACCGGAGCCGTTCGACGGGCCCTGTCCCAGCTTCCTTCCTTCCAGTGCTCCGGATTCTTGACTTTTTTTTATGAATTTGCTGTTTGTTGAAGAATTTTGATACATTTGGTTCTTGTAATATTCGTACTTTGCTCCGGGCTCATTTGAGTCCGATGAATCTCTAATATTTGTTTTCCTTGCTGTTATTTTACTCTGTGTCTGTAGTTTATTTTTGCCTTAAAATATTTTTCCAAGTAAAATTTATTGCACTAGTCCTAACTAATCTTTTTGTCCGGACTAGTAGGGAGCTTTTTTACTTGGAAATTTATTCCAAATGAAAAGGGTTGCACTAGTCCGGAATTACATCATGTCCGGACTAGTGGTGGCCCTTTAATTAGAAAATTAATTCTAAGTAAAAGTGGTTTATCTAGTCCTGACTAATAGCTTGTCTGGACTAGTGGTGGCTTTTTAGTTAGAAAATTAATTCTAAGTGAAAGTGGTTGCTCTAGTCCTGACTAATATCATGTCCGGACTAATGGTTGCTTTTAGCTAGAAAATTAATTCTAAGTAAAAATGGTTGCTCTAGTCCTGACTAATAGGTTGTCCGGACTAGTGGTGGCTTTTTAACTAGAAAATTAATTCTAAGTAAAAATGGTTGCTCTAGTCCTGACTAATAGGTTGTCCGGACTAGTGGTGGCTTTTTAGCTAGAAAATTAATTCTAAGTAAAAATGGTTGCTCCCTGACTAATAGGTTGTCCGGACTAGTGGTGGCTTTTTAGCTATAAAATTAATCCTAAGTAAAAACGGTTGCTCTAGTCCTGACTAATAGCTTGTCCGGACTATTGGTGTATTTTTAGAAAATTAACTCCAAGTAAGAGTGGTTGCTCTAGTCCTGACTAATAGCTTGTCCGGACTAGTGTTTGTTTTTGAAAAATATGCAAAGTAAAAAAAAAAGCTTTTCATTGATCATTCATACAAGATAGAAGGAGAAACGGATTGGTTGCTTGCCATATTGGCTACAAGTATTTTGGTTACTTTGTTTGCTTTACTACTGGTAGAATTTCCTTAACCTTAGTTCATGCCAAGTGTTTGGGACTTCTGAGGAATCCATGTTCAGGAGCTTGTAGGTTCCTGGCCTGAGGACTTCTTTGATCTTGTATGGTCCTTCCTATTAGGGCATTAGCTTTCCAGTGTTTGTGGGATCTGATGCTTCAGCGTCTCGAAGAACTAAGTCTCCAACTTGGAAGTTTTTGACTCTTGACTTCTTACTAAAGTGCTCTCTTGTTTTCTCCTTGTATTTTTCCATCCTTTATACAGCTTGGTCCCGGACCTCATCAATTAGTTCCATGTTTGTTTTGAGTCCTTCTTCATTTGCTTCTTCTTCAAAGTTTATTGCTCTGTGGGAAGGAGAGCCCACTTCAATAGGCAACATTGCTTCTGTTCCATAAGCTAGTTTGAATGGAGTTTCTCCGGTGCTTGTCCTTGGGCTTGTCCTGTATGACCAAAGGACACTTGGTAGTTCTTCTGGCCATTTGCTTTTGCTTTCTTTGAGTCTTTTCTCGATACCTCGAAGCATTTTATGTTAGTTACTTCTACTTGGCCATTTCCTTGGGGATATGCCACAGATGATTTCTTGTGCTTGATACCGCACTCTTGGAGGCAGGACTCGAACTCTGATCCAATGAATTGGGGCCCATTGTCTGATACTAGGACTCGCGGTATCCCGAACCTCATCAAAATATTGTCCATAAACTTTATGATGTCTTGCTGATTGATTGTCCTCATTGCTTTTGCTTCAACCCATTTTGTCATGTAATCAATAGAGACTAGTAGGTACCTGAGGTCTCCTTTGGCTCGAGGGAAGGGTCCCATAATTTCAATACCCCAAACAGCGAAGGGGATAGGTGACAGGACTGAGGATGGTAGGACTGGGCTTATCCGGGACACATTGCTGAAGAACTGACAATCCTTGCACTTCTTGACGAATTCTATTGTATCCTGATGAATGGTTGACCAGTAGTAGCCTTATCTTATAATCTTATGAGCTAGGGCTTTTCCAGACATGTGGTCTCCGCATATCCCTTCATGCACTTCTGCCAAATACTACTTTGCTTTTTCTGGACCAATGCATTTCAGGATAGGAGATGAGAAAGTCCTGCGATAGAGTACTCCTTCTTCGAGGAAGAACTTGGCTGCTTTGGCTTTCAGTCTTTGAGCTTTTCCTATGTCTTCTGGGAGCTCCCCTTTGTCAAAGTAGTTTACGAAGGGAGTCATCCAGTTTTGAGTGCTTTCTATCTCCAAGACCTCTCCGGATTCAATGGCTGGTTTGTGGAGTTCTTCGAAGTAGACTGAGCAGTCCAGATCTGATGAGTTCCGGACTAATTTGGATAGTATATCTGCTTCTTCATTTTCTTCACGGCATATCTGAAGGATTTGGTGGCTTGGTATTGAAGCTAAGTAGCTCTGAATCAGTGTTTGGTACTTTGCCAGAGTAGGGTCCTTTGCTATGTATTCTCCATTTGCTTGTTTGACCACTATCTGGGAGTCGCTGTAGATTTTTAAGTCCTGGACCCTTAGAGTCTGGGAGAGCTTTAGTCCTGCGATCAATGCCTCATATTCTGCTTGATTGTTTATTGCTGGGAAGCTGAAAGATATAGATGTCTGGATCTTGAATCCTTCTGGACTCTTGAGTATGAGTCCGGCTCCTGACCTCTCGCTTGTTGAAGAACCATCTACCTTTAAGGTCTAGGCTCCCGAACTTGTATCCTTTTTTGGGTCCTGGTCCATGTCCATTGGTTCTGGATCTTCTTCTAGGAAGTTGCATTCGATTATGAAATCTGCAAGAGCTTGAGCTTTGATTGCAGTCCTGGGAATGAAGCTTAGGTTGAACTGGCTCAACTCCACAGCCCAATTGACAAGTCTTCCCGAGACATCTGGCTTGTGAATTATTTTCCTTAGTGGTTGATTTGTCACTACTCTGATTTCCCTCCCTTGGAAGTAGTGCCTGAGTTTCCTTGAGGTTGTAACCAAGGCAAAGGCAAACTTTTCCAATCTTGGGTATCTTTTTTCTGCGTCTTTTAAAACTTGGCTTACATAGTAGACTGGTTGTTGTGTTCCATTCTCTTCCCTGATTAGGGCAGCTCCTACGGCTTGTGCTCCTGTTGACAAGTATAAGTAGAGAGGCTCTCTCGGCTGAGCTTTAGTTAGGACTGGTGGCTGAGAGAGGTAGAACTTGATTTCTTCGAATGCCTTTTGACACTCCGGACTCCAGTTCACCTCTTTCTTGTTTGTTGCTCCTTTGAGTAAATCAAAGAATGGTAGGCACCTCTCTGCTAGCTTTGAAACAAATCTCTTGAGTGCTGCTAGGGACCCTGCTAGCTTCTGCACATCTTTTTGGGTCCTGTGAGCTTTCATCTCCTGGATTGCTTTTATTTTCTCTGGATTGGCTTCTATGCCTCTGTTGCTGATCATGAATCCTACGAACTTGCCTGCTCCTACTCCGAAGGTGCATTTCTCCGGATTTAGCTTGAGCTGGTTCTTCCTTAGGTTTTTAAAGCATTCCTTCAGATCTTCCATATGCCCTGGTATAGTTGTTGATTTGGAAATCATGTCATCGATATAGCACTCCAAATTCCTCCCAATCTGGGACTTGAATATCTTGTTCATTGCACTTTGGTAAGTGGATCATGCGCTGGTAAGCCCGATGGGTAGCATCACATAAGCGTAGACTGCTCTGTGAGTTATGAATGCTGTCTTGGGGATGTGCTTTGGGTTCATCTTTATCTGGTTGTATCCGGAGAAGGCGTCCATGAAGCTGAGCATAATGTGTCCGGAGGTGGCATCTATCAGTTGATCAATGTTTGGAAGAGGATACGGGTCCTTCGGGCATGCGTCATTCAGGCCAGTATAGTCCACACACATTCTTCATTTGCCGTTGGACTTCTTAACCATGACCACATTAGCTAGCCACTCCGGATATTTGATTTCTTTGATGATTCCTGCTTTGAGTAGCTTTTCTACTTCTTCGTTAATGGCTTTTTGCCTCTCCGGAGCAAAGTTTATTCTCTTCTATTTTACTGGTTTTCTGTTAGGGTTGACATCTAAGTTGTGCATTGTTATGGACTCATGTAGTCCTGGCATGTCCGTTGGACTCCATGCAAAAACATCTATGTACTTCTGGAGCAAGGATACTAATCTCTCCTTGAAGGACTCCTCGAGTCCTGACCCAACTTTCACTTTTTTGCTAGAATTGCTTTCGTCTACTTCGACTTCTTCTGTTTCGACTGCAGCTTCGATTTTTGCTTGTTCTTTGTTTGAAATCATTTGGTGAATTTGGTCTTCAGAGTTCTTTTTCAGATAGATGTTTGCTTGTTCAGGTTATTTTGTTGCATTCATAGTAGGACTAGGTTGGTCTGGGACTTGGTTTGTCTTGTCCAGTACCATGACTTGGTTGCTTGCCAGTTCTTCTGGACTTGTTTTGTTCGCTTCTTCCCGTGTTCGAGGTCGGTGCTTCTTCATGCTTTGTTGCTTGAGAAGGACTGTAGCCTTCCTTTTGTTATCTTGATGTGTCTCTGCCATAACTAATCCCTGGTTGTAGCATGTTTCAGCGACTCCATAATCTCCTTTAATCTCCCCGGCTCCTGTCGGGGTTGGGAATTTGATCTTGAGATGGGAGATTGAAGTTATTGCTTGCATCATGGTTAGAGCTGATCTGCCAATGATTCCGTTGTATGAAGAAGGAGCATTGATCACATAAAATTTGATGACATGAGTCACTTGGTTAGGAGCAGATCCAAAAATGACTGGCAGATACAAAGTTCCTTGGATCGGGACTAAGTTGTGGCTGAAGCCATAGAGTGGGTCCTCTCGACATTCATTTGAGCGGACGCTCCCTAACTGCATTCTATCCACTGTGTGCTGGAAGAGAATATTTACCGAGGAGCCATTGTCTATGAGCATTCTTCTTACTTCATTATCGAAAATGTCTAGAGTGACAACCAAAGCTACATTGTGATGAGGGTTGACTCCTTCGTAGTCCTTGCTGCTGAAGGATATCACCAGGTCTGGGAGTGATTGGATTAAGAGCACTTCTTCGCCGAAGTCCGGGCTCCGGGGTGGGGAGTAGGATCCACCTAGGACCACATTGACTACATTCTATCCTCTCTTCTGTGCTTCCCCTCTGTTGTCCCGAACTAAGTACTTGTTCATGTTCCCCTTCTTCACTTGGTCCTCAATGAAGTACTTGAGTGATAAGCAATTCTCAGTCTTGTGGCCATGGGTCTCGTGGTAATCACACTGCCTATTATAAGGCCTGCTTTCCGGAGGAGTTTGTATTGGTTTAGGAGGATAATAGAAAGCCTTGTCTTTTACCTCTTTCAAGATTTCCTCCCGGGTCATGTTGAGAGGAGTCCAGTCCGGCTCCTGCTTTGGCTCCCGGGGCTGCTTCGCGGGTCCTGGGTCACTGCTTGACTCCTTCTTAGGACCAAGTCTCTGGAAAACTGGAGTAGTTTGTCTTTCTTGGCCTTGGTTGCTTTGCTTGAACTTCTTATCCTGATGGTAACCTCCTTTCGGTCAATCATCAGTGTTTTTGCTCCTGGACCCCCCATTTTGGGTCATCCTCATTGTCTGGAGCACATCTGTTTCCTTAATGAATCTGACATCCATGGAATAAGCTGCTGCCAGACTTTGTGGCTCCTTATTGATTAGCTCCACAATATACCTCTCGTTGTGCTCTGGGTCCAGGTTTCTTCTGAAAATGCTTAAAGCTTCCCTCTCATCCAAACTTGAAACTTTATTGATTGCTTCCTGGAACCGGCACATGTATGCAGAGAGGGACTCATTGTCATGCTGCCGGATCGTCTCCAGGTGACACATGTGCATTTCGTGCATTTTGTTTGCCCGAAATCTCCGAAGGAATGAGGCTCGAAATTCCTTCCAGGAGTGGATGCTGCGGGAGGGGATTCTGCTGAACCATTTCTGGGCCCCCCTTAAGAGTTGAAGCGAAGAACCTTGATTTCGTCAAGTCATTGTAGTAATATATCTGCGCTATCTGCTCAAAGTAGTTCAAGTGCTTCTCCGGGTCCCCTAGTCCATCGAAGGAGTCGAAGTTGTAATGCTTCAAGTTCCGCTGCCGGGGGATAGCTTCCAAGGAGTGGCTGAATGGAGTTAATATTTCCCCAACCTCTACTCCTGAGTCTCTTTCCATCTTTCTCTGCAATTCATAGATCATGTCTTTGAGGTCCTTCTGCCCCTCTTCTTCTTCGTCATCAGAAATCTGTTCCGGAGTAGGATCTCTCTGGGTTCTTTTGCTCCTAGACTTGGCCAATAGCTTTTCTTCCTCTAGCTGCATTCTCTTTTGGATCTTTAGCTCTAGCTTTGCTTCTTCTTCTTTCCTGATTTACTCCCGGACTTCTTCCAACTTTCTCTGCTTAGCAGCTTCTGCTTCTTTCTTGCTTTGATCTTTTTTACTTTTCTTCCCTTTGGCTCCAATTCAGTCGAACACAGACCTCTTTGATTGTTGTGAGTCTCCGGATTCCTCCGGTTCCTCCTCTAGTTCGGCTTCTTCTTGGAGCCGGGTCTGCTCCTGCATGTATAGTCTGATTGCTTCTGCTAGTTCATCACTTGTAAGGTTTGCCATGTGCTCTTCGGCTACCGGGACATTGGTGTACTTGTACTGATTGAGCTCTATGAGGGTCATGGCATCCCTGGTGTTTACAATTCTCTCCACTACAGGAGTGTGTAGTGGCTGCTCCTGGAATGTTTATCTCTCGACTCCCGGGTCGAGGGCCTGGGAGTGGTCCGGCTCCTGGACCTGAGTACTAGCAGATGGTCTTCTAGAGGTATTCTTTCCTGGTCTTGCCATTTCTCAATAATACCAACAACAAATAACAACAATATGCCACAAAGAATATCGGTCTATGGTTGCTTTACAAAATTTGCAAAAACTATACAGAATAACAACAAAAACTAACAAATAGCTTCTTGGGAGCAGTTCAAACAATTTTATGGGACTATTCAACGATGAAGTACAACGCAAATGCCATATTCAAACTTAGAGCAATAACGATTAAAACTAACGATAGCTCACACAAACGTGGCTTAATCAACAAAACGGGTTCACGCAAATGTGGCCTAAAATAACGAGCACACACAAACGTGGCTGAAATAAACAACATTCATGCTTATGGAAAAGGTTGGTTGATTGGGTTCTTACAAGTTTGAATAAATGGACTCTTTGAAGAGTTTGTTGATGAAGGTGAATCCAGGGGCACTGAGACCCAAGGATGGAGAGCCCTTCCTTCTAGCGCCAAATGATAACTCCTGGTGGCGGGGCTGCTCCTTCGATGCCGTCCTGGATCCTTCGCCACTTTGGAGGTGTAGCTGTGGTTGGGTTCCTACAAAATAACACTGGAAGAGGGATTGGAGTCCCGCGGCGCCTCCGGCGTGAGAGTAAGAACTAGCTTTTTGGAAGGATGAAGATGAATATGAATGTAAGGTGGCTGTGTGTATATATGAGTGTGAAAGAATAATTAACCCCAAAACCTCACCTTCTTGGGCTATTTATAGCCCAAAGGGTAGGGTTTTGGGGTTGGTACCTTTAGATCATAGCCATTGGTTCTGGGAGCGGAGGACACCTGGCTGGAGTGGATGCTTTACACGTGTCAGTGCGGGACTGGCCGAGGAATGTTCTGAGGATCCTCTGACACGTGCCCTGATTACTCCCATAATTGATGTGTGACAGTTGTCCCCGTCACATGTCTGGGCCAACGTCTCACGTGCTGGGATTTATCAAGGTTATGCTTGCGGGACTGAGCTAGTTAGGAGTGGTAGTGTGCGGGACTACTCCTTCTAGGAGCTGCGTGGAGTCAGGAGCCTAGGAGTAGCCCTCCCAGGAGCTGCATGGAGTTAGGAGCTTAGGATTAGTCCTTCCAGGAGCTGTATGGGGTTAGGAGCTTAGGAATAGTCCTTCCAGGAGTTGTATGGAGTTAGGAGCTTAGGAGTAGTCCTTCCAGGAGCTGTATGGAGTTAGGAGCTTAGGAATAGTCCTACCAAGAGCTATATGTACTATCATTCTGCATACACAAGTCAATGTCCTGCAAGTTGTGCAAGTCAATTTTTTTATTTTGTAAAATAACAACATACATTTTGATTTACAAGAATTTATGTATTTTTTAACAATCACAACATAATTTCTATTTTGTATAAAAGTACAACATAATTTTTTTAGAAAGAATAATGGTTGTGCAAAAATAATTTTCATAAAAGAACATAAGCTCTATATATTTTTTATAAAGAGTTAAAGTTCTGCAAATATATAATTATGTTATACACAAAAGTTTATTATGTATTTATGTTATGCAAGAAAAGAAGCCTATAAAATATAAAGTTATATATTATCACTAAAAATTACTAAATTCTTTCTTTGGAAGAAAAAAAAGAATTACTCATTTAATGTCTCATGTTAAGACAAATTATAATTTAAAGTTCTACACCCTGATTTTGTTTTTTTTCACTAGGATGTTTGCATTTGATTTTTTTTCAAATTTTTGTAGTTGCAGACTAATTTCTTTTCATTTATTCACAATAAAATATTTTTTTTAGTTGCACAATAATATCTTTTCATCTTTTCACAATAAAATAATAATGGTTACTTATTTGAATGTTTTGCTGTTAGTGTTGATCATCTGTGGCTACACGAGGCTAATGTAGGTAGTTATGCCTTACAGTTATTCTTATTTACATCATATATTATTATTTACTTTTCTTATTATGTCCGTCACACGATATAATGATCTAAGGGTCTTAGGATAGGTCTCACGATCTCCAATTTATCACGGTCTCCCCAGATCCCAACTCATATAGTCATTACGGTTATATTCTAATTCGTTAAATTAGCTTAAAAATATATTTATTCCGTTTCATTTTACGTGAACTGCTTTCATTCAATTAAAGTTAAAAAAAATAAACCTACTCTTTATAATACTGATTTGAGATTTGTTATAATCGTTCAATATATGAATATAAATCAATGTTAGTGGAGTTAACCGTAACTTTATTAAATATCGTGCATGTATTTAATTTTAGTTATATTCGTTGTTGGACTTTTACATCTTCAATACAATATTCGCGTTTCATATAATATAACTAGTTTTAGTTACATACTAGCCTATAACCCGTGGGATGCACGGATTGTTTTTAACATTCGATATTTTTTAATAATATATTTTATAATATAATTTTCAATAGGTGAAAAATAAATTGAAGAATATAATAAATTATAACAATATATGTTTTATAATAATTTGAGACTTGACTGAAAATAAATAATATAATATAATATATTGTTTAAATAAAGAATATAAAAGTTTAAATATAATAAGCTGTTGACGGGGTTCGAACCCTGAATCCATGAGAGCAGTCTAAATATTAATATAATAATATTTTATTATTGTATCCAATGGTTCTCATTTTTCCGACTTTAGATCTAACGGTTATTATTTGTCGTACCAAACAACTGTACCGAGCAACTACCAAACAACTGTACCGAGCAACTACCAAATAGAGGGTGTTCTGCTTATAATAGTATATTATAGATTCTGCTACGTAACTTTATCATCGAACACGTTAATTATGTAAGTTAAATCCAATTTTTGTTAAAATATCATGCACGTTCGTATATTAAACTCACGTGATCATGGAGTTTTAATACTTACAATTTGTAAGTACAGTGATTTTGTATGGCAATATAATTTTTTACCTGGTCAATTCACCATGTTGTTCACGAACAGAACTGTTCGCGAACAAACTCGAGCTCGGCTCGGTTCAGCTCTGTTCGTTAAGAAACGAGCACGAACTCGAACACAAAAATATGTTCGTTAAAAAACGAGCTCGAGCCGAGCTTTTTGTATGCTCGGCTCGTTAAAACTCGAAATAAATGCAATATTTTCTGAATATTTTTATAATACATAACCCAAACCATATACATATACGGAAAGATGAAGAGACAGAGTGATGGAGAGAGACGAGGACCATGGGCAGTGAGATATTCCCCGTATCGCAATCAAATTATACTACTTCAAATCAATTGATACAATTAATTGACAAACATGAACATCTCTTCGTATACTATTTCTTGATATAAAACCGCACATGACTGACACAATTGTGTGTATTTGGTGGTTAAGTGTGTGTGTGTGTGTTCAAGCTATTTAGGTTGGAGATGTTTCTATTTTTTTGTGTTTTTGTGTGTATACAATTGAATTTAAGGATTTGATTAGGAAGAGGAAGAAGCAAATGAGGCGGGGAGAGATGAGAACACTCAGAAAAGGAACCAGGTGACTTTTAGGTTAATATTTTTGGATATTGGACTGGGCTTGAATCTGCGTTGGGCCAACAAAGCTGAGAGTTATTATTTGTTAACGAACTGTTCGGTAAAAGATTGAGTTCGGATCGGCTCGAATTTGTTCGCGAACAAGCTCGTGTTCGGCTCGTTAGTTAACGAGTTCGAGCTCGAACACATTTTTTTGTTCAATAAGGAAGTTCGACTCGGCTCGGTTCGTCAGAAGAAAAAAAAACTCGTCTCGTTTATATCAAAACTCGGCTCGACTCGGTTCGTGAACAACCCTAAATATCTAACCTAACATATAAACGATAAGATTTTCGGTTTAACATACATAAGGTTGGATTATATCACTACATCATATTTGGCCTCTAGCAACACCCAGAAAAAGTGTAAAAATGGCCAAAAAGTGTTACCTAAAGCAAAAAATTGGACTATGGTTACACTTTTTGAAAATTTAGCGGTGTTGGATTTTCTCGTGCTACAATAGGGGTCTATGGTAACACTTTCAGAACCTTTGGTAACATGGATAAAAGTGTAACCATAAACATCCTGTGGTTACACTTTCAGTATCTATGGTAACACTAAACAGGTGTAACCACAATTCTATTACAACACACCTAAACCTTTGGTAACACCAAAAAAATGTTGCAATAAACACTTTTGCAACATCATGTTTGTTATTGTAATATTTTTTTTATAAACACTCTTGTCTATACTTTAATATTCTTCTATTTATTGTAATACTTTTTATTATTTTTACCAACATAAAAATATCAGTTGGTGATACTTTACAACAGTAAAATCTTAAATACATATTTAACTTGAGAGTTGTTCATCAAAGTTGAAATTCAACAAATACAAAGTTCCAACTCAACCAAAATAAATGAAGTTTTAAATTCATCCAAAACTCACAACTTTTTTATCACAATTCTAATTAAAACAATGCTATTCTTTTATCTTTGATTTTCCTGTTTAGTACTTAAAAAATTCTTCAATCTTCGGACCATTCGCAGGCTCTAATTTGGATGCATGTTCTTCTTAAGAAGTAGACACTGAGGATTACTTCTATTTGCAACTTCCGCGAGGAAGTTGAAAGGCTTCCAAAGATCAGCTTTCCCCTCCCTTGTGCTAGCACCATCATTTGTACATTTATAATACATATACATAATACATATAATGTTGAAAAAAATATCAAGAGAGAAGCATATGTGCTAACACTTTTAAAGCTCACTACAGTAGAAGTCTAAGAGTATATGAATCAGGAAAAGAAGTCAGACTTCTAACCTGCCTTACGGTCTGATAAATTTGGTTAATCAAGATATACGAGTGGTAGATTTTTCTCTAAAGCTGACTTTAAATACTAAAACAGAACCCGTCTTAGACTTCCGAAGATCACCACATATTCTTCAAACCTTTTCTTCAATCTGCAAAAACAATACTTATATTACCTTTTCTGGGAAAGCAGAAGTATGGATAAGAATAGTTAGTCTAAAAGAGAAATCTTTTATGACTATTCTATTCTTGTATCCCTAAAATTTTATCAGGCCAAGTGCAATGTATTGCAGGCTTACAGATTTTTAACCAAGAATAAAGAAATTGATCAGTCTGAAGAAGAAATTTAAGCAAAATCCCAATCATCAGGATAACTATAGTAAACTAAATCAATCACGAAAAGTCTAAAATTTCTTTAACCAAGTTATCACCCTCACTCCAGGAATAAACTTTGGCAATGGTTCAAGGACTATTTTGATAAAATTATATAATGTACTAGTATACTAATCCCAAAAAAATAGAGCAATCAATTAGTTAATGATGTGAAAAATTCAAATTCACACAGCAAGCATCATGCTAGCTTCTACGAGGAATTCACATACTAACTTCCCTTTTATTCATTCTCTCATTCTCTGGTAAAAAAATAAAAGTCAAATACGTAAGATAGATAAAGAACATTCATAAATCAAGACCGAAGAGGTATTTTGAGAATTTAAAGTTTTTATTACTTACCCCAACTATAGGTTCCTGAAGGAGGACATCGTCTTCAGAGTAGCCAATTTCTTGCATAAATAATGGAAATGGTTCCTTCGAGAAATGCTAGCAAAGAGTCAGCAAGTTCAGAAGATGTTTAAGTTTAGAACTTACATTAGCTCCAGTTAGTTGTTGACTATCTTTACTACCAAATACACTGGAAACTCTTAGGCACCCCTTCAATTTTTATTTTTTACTTCTATATTTGCAAGGTAATTCACAATATATTAATTAATAATAATAATACTTAGCATCTTACTAGAAGAATATATGAATAAAAGAACACTCACAACAGTCACAAGTTATATATAAGATATGCAAGATCAAAACCACAATCCAGAGGTTAAATACAATCTATATACATATATATTCCTCTCTGTGATTGTACTTCTTAAAAAAGTTCAACCTCGCTTGTCATGAAGTCCATGATTCTTTTCAATCAAAGAAGTAAAAGCTGATTTTAAATAAGTCTTCACGGATACAAGGCTAAAGTAAATTTAGCTATATATTAGGTTAATGGAAATATAGCATACTTGTCAGGATAGGCCTAAATGTGTTAATTTTTAAATTTTAGAATTTTTTTAATAAACATCTATTTTCTTAAAAAACAAAGATACATAGATATGCAAAAACTAATACTATATCAAGGGAAAATGTAATCTGTAAAATTAAGTGAGGACATGGTATTCTCATAATTTTAATTGGACAATACAAGCACCCATAAATTATTGGTCCTAAAAAATAATTAAGATAACATACCTTTAATAAAAAAGAGTAATATTGATTGTATGTATTAATACAAAAAAACAAGAAGTACCTAAAATAGGGCATCAACCAGCTTCATTAACACTTTCTGATTCCGTTTTTTAAAAACCTAATTTTAAAGACAACACATTAGTAAATTTAAAATTGTTATTAGGCTTCTAAATTATTAGACTTTAAGTTACTAGACTTTAAAAGAGTACATTGCAAAGTCTATAAAATAAAAATTGCAGGGTTATAAAGCTTTAAATATAGTATTAGTAAAATAAATTTATACATGCGCATAGAAAAAGGGATCAGCCTATGTCTTGTGCAAAATAAAGAGAAATATCGCATTTAGTTGTGTCAATATTTGTTGAATAAAGAGCAGTCGTGCCAACACGTTAAGAAGGATATTTTATTGAATTATAACGAAGTACAACTGCTAATCACATTTAACAAAAGATTATTACAAAGTTGAAAGAATACCCAATGCAGATTTTGTTAGTTGTTAATAGTTCTTAGATTTAGAACTAATTATTCAAACCTTGGATATATCATCTTCCAACTTCTATATTAATAATTATTGTTCACTAAGTTTTGTCGTAACATCTGTGATTTTCCCTTTAGTTGTCTCCAAAGAAGACTTGGTTTCGGATAGCTTGACCTGAGATAGATGGGAAGTAGGAGTTACTATCTAATATAAATTATTTAATAGATAGTTGTTAATATACAGTGGCCAAAGATCACATCTTAAACGCGATAGATTGTTAGAAGTTTTTATCCTTAGGGGAGTGTACCTACTGACATAGGTATTGCACTAGTAAATTGTACTCTCCGTAACAAGATAATAATACAAAAATTAGATAACAGAGTATCACAATAAGTGATTTTTGCAATCTCAGAAGCCGCGGAAAATAGCATAAAATATGTACAACATATTTGCACTAATAAATTGTACTCCCTGCAACAAGTATCACAATCCTTATTCTCGTCTGCTTTCGTTTCGCATGGTGTATCAATAGCAAAAAATATGACAACATAGATACATCTTAATAACGAGCTGGCTAAGCCAAATAATGCAATTCGCGAATAAAATAACATACACGACATAACTTAAATATAGCCCAAAGTTTTTCTTGAAAAGATGACTTTTTAGACAGACAAGTATATGTTAAACATATAATTTCTACGCATTTGACAAACATTAAGCTCTAGAGCAAGCTAATGCATAATTGCATAAAGCACCTATCTCCATGAAATTAATCAGTGGAATCAAGTTATGTAAAATTTAGAGAATATTTTGCAAGATCAGAAGTTTACATGTAACGCAGTAAATAGTTACTGACTGTGTAGCTTCTTCTGTGAAGTACTTGTGGCCTGCTTATGTCGAAGACTATAAAGATTTTCGCTACTGCAGAACTCCATGAATAAACAATATAATTTATCACTCTCGAAGTAAGCGTATAAGGTGGAAAAAAATAGATGGTCCAAAAGACTAAGAATTTCCCTTTCCGTTTGAGTTCAGATTAGCTTATTTCTGCAAACTTAATGTTAAAAAACACAAAAGAAACATATGTCAATGCTCTATCTAAATCGAAATACATAGGCCAATATTATCAAAAGTAACAAATCAATAAAACTATTCAATGCAACATTTGATTTCATCCAAGATTATAACAAATAAGTGACTGACTGGCCGGTATTGTAAGTATTTTCTATACATTCTAATACTACAAAATCATTAACAAGAAATAAAAATACACAAATCAAACCCAACTACAAGAAAATAAGAGCTCACCCGACTAAATATTGAACCCAATAAGAAGAAAACCCCAAATTACAAGCTCGATTAAGAAGAAAGCCCTGGTTATAAGCCCTAATCCCTGTTGAGGAAAAAACCCCAATTTTTTAAACCCAATTTCACTTCAAGCCTCTAAATACTGGAACTCTAATTTCTTCCAAGCTCATAATTACCCAAACACGACTGAGAAGACTAAAAACACTGAACCCTGAAACTCCATCTTTTCGATTAGCTCTTGTTGTGTATATTTTGTGTGTTTGTTTTGAAGAGAGAATGAGTTTTGATATATTAGAGAGTTTTGTTAGTATGTTAGGTTTAGTTTTTAGACAAATAATTGAGCGGGCTCTAATTTAGTTTTTGGCCGCCCAAATAATTGGTCAAAAATTGACCGCCACAATCAACCGCCTAGATTTTGACCTCTATGGTAACACATATTCCAGTGTCAATCCTAACATTTTTTTTATGTTACGGTAGTAATTTTCTCATGTCTATAGTAACATCGGCTAACCTATACTGTAACGCTAAAAAAATGTGTTAGCTCAGATCAAATTTTAGGGATTTAAGGTAACATTTTTGCTTGTAACACCAAAAAAAGTGTTAGTAGAGGCCATATATGGTGTAGTGTATATATACTTTTGGGGTTAGGAGGTTCATTTTTAAAAACCAAACTAATATTGTTGGGTCGACTTTTCACCTCTATTTCGATAAACCTAAACCATGTTCACCACTGCTATTGACACCGTTCATCTTATTTTAATAGCCTATTTTGATAAAATAATGCACTAAATAGAATTGATTAAATTGTTCTTTTCAAATTGGTTAAGTAATATATTTTGCCAATGGACAATTATCATAATCAATATTGTATTCAAAAGAAAAATTCATGTTTTCTTTCATTTTACTTTCGTGCACCTACTTTAATGTATTTTAATTTAATCACATAACTAAAATTAATATTGTATTTTTGATATTTTAAGCTATATATTTTCGATAAGGGAAAATATTTTTAACTATACAGACACTTTGTTATTCGTGCAAAAAATCAAATGTTAGAAATAAACAATAGATAGAGGGGTAATTTAGTACATCATATATGGTAAGGTTTTTTTTAAGATTAAAAATAATAAAGAAAGTTTAAACAAGTATATGAAATAATGAGCAACAAACTGCATCACAATATCTGGTTGAATAAAAAAATTATCATATCAAAAACATATTCAACCAAGATTATAGTCATAACATTTTTATTCGTAATTTTCTACACTTTTCTAGAAACCTCAACAATAACAGAAGTCAGATATTTATATATATGTATCAAAAATAGAAGTCATGAATACATATTGATTATGTTTGCATGCTTAATCATGTTTATTGTTTACACACCTTTGTCTCGGCTGCTTTTGTGTCGACTAACCAATTATAAACAATAAATTTTCAAATCCATTCGAATGAGGAACTACCGTTACATCAATACAAACATATTTTTCTCCATTTCAACCGGAAACTAACACATCAGTTGTTTTAAGAGTTGATTTGAACCTTGATTATTTCTAACAATGAACAATATATTCTTCAAATATATTCATCCCACACGTGACACCTGCACAAGGGACACTAGCTCCATTTAAATCCCGAACAGACACACACACACACACATATATATATATATATACATATATATTAATTGTATCGTATGAAAATCCTATCAAGCTAATTAGCTAAATCTGATAAGTAAAATAATGGCCCGACCCAATATCCATTGATTTCTTACTCTAAATTTTGAATTTCCGGTAGGTCATAAAATGACCAAGCCCATATTTCAGTTAACTTATTTATTTATTTTTTAAAATACAGAACATATCATGGTTTATATAAGTTAAATATGCATTAACTATCTTATAAATTTAATTATATATGCAAATGTAAATGATAATAATAATTAATTTGGTTCAACTTTTTGTGATTCCATTGTTGAGCTTACTAAACAGGTCTAACTCCACATTAGTATGATATTGTCCGCTTTGGACCGAGTCCGCATGTATTTGGTTTTACGCACCTCCCAAAAGGCCCCATACTAGTGAAGTTAACTGGCTGCTTATATACCAGCAATATGCCCCTCCCACAAACGATGTATGACAACTCCTAACAATCTCCCTATTCACACATCGGGCTTGACACATACCAATTCTGCCTCCTGATTGTGTGATTTGTCTCCCCCTTGACTCATACTAGAAGCCCATCTGACTATCAACTCCCTCTAGACCCATACTGGAAGGCCCACCTGCCTTTTACTTGAGCCCATATTGGGTAGCCTATCTGTCTCCTCCTAGGTCCATTCTGGAGCCCACGTGAGATTGTTATAGACCGTTTGTTGCCCAACATATGGTATCAGAATTTCAGGTTATAACGGTCTATAACAACCTCAAACGGGCTTCAGAATAGATTTAGAAGAAGGCAGATGGACTACCCAGTATGGGCTCAAGGAAAAGACAGTGGATCTTCCAGTATATGCTTAGGGGAGCCAGAAAGCCAGAAAAATTCCAGTATGGGTCAAGGGGGAATCATATCACACAATCAGGTGGCAGATTCAGCAGGTGTCGAGTTCGATATATGAAGGAGGAGGTTGTTAGGAGTTGTCCCACGTCATTTGTGGAAAGTCAGTTTGGTATAATATAAGCAGTCAGATAACTCCATCAGAATGGGGCCTTTTGAGAGATGCCCAAAACCAAATCTGTGTAGTCTCGGCCCAAAACAAATAATATCATACTAATATGAAATTAGACCTACTTAGCAAGCCCAACATCCATTAAGGCTCACAAGTTATAAGGCTAACTATTATTAATACACATGAGATGAATATAAAATAAATACAACTATCCTAATTTCTTTAAATAAGAGTATGTTCAATGCTAAAAACCCCAACCTCCTGAAGTTAGTGATATTTGTTGAACGTCAAATACCACATCATATGTTATCATATTAAAATAAAATATTTGATTTATAACAAATTAAAATAATCATAACATATTATTTTCAAAATATAACAGGAGTCCTATTTTAATATAGGAGCCTTAAATGCGGGTCAAGCTTTCCCGGTCACGTAAAGAGGGTGGAAATACCAGAAAAGAGGGTTGGACTTGGGGATGTTTCGTTGCTGGCTGGTAGCACGTCAGTTACTTTTGTCCTTTCTTAAATTGTACTAACAAACACAAAATCTGATTGCATGCAGTTTGGCATAATCTTCTTTCTAAATAATTCTACTGAACCTGAATTATTAAATAATTTCTCTAGGAGCCGCATGCAGAGTTTGTTGATAATCATTTCAAGATAAAAAATCCACTTAAATACTTGATTTGATAGATCTTTTGCCAGCTAAAATGAGGATACTTGTCCCTGGTGCACCTTCCTAGATCCGTCCATGGTCACACATGAAATATATACACGCTGAGAAGTATAACTTGGCTAGTTGGCTACTTAATTGCACTACTTGGGTTCGTGTTTCTTCTCTTGCAGACTCTGCTGGAGCTGGTAAGTGAATCCTAATCTTCCAATATGAAGCTCTCTTATAGTTAGTCTAAACTCTCTTTGATTTGTCATTTTGTTCTTGAGTTAAACTCTGGTACTTGCTGTTAAGTAACCAGTCGCTCTAAAACCTTAGGTGGTGGAGGAATGCCCGAACAAGATCTTATACTCTTTAACGCTTGCTAATTGCTATGCTGCGGTTTTGAGCCAGCTACGATATGGTATCTCGATCCCAAGGTCCAGAACAAACGTTAGTTGCGGATAATTTCTGTTGCCAAAAATATTATAATTAATATGACTTGTATTCAAGTGCAGAACTATCTATGCAGAATTATGTCCTGTAGGTTCAGATGACTGTTTTTTATTGATTTCATTGCTGAACCAGCTGTTAGCAGTTTTGTCTAGTGATAAGATATTGCCTAAGCCTAATTAACTTTCAAATTGTCTGAAATCCGATCTGATTTTTATTTTTTTGCCCCAGAAAGATATGTTCTTGATATGCGTGCCAATGTCGACTTGCTTAAACGTGAAGCATGTTACATAATCTATAACGTATATTATCGTTATCTGTTTACACGGCACACATAATGTATTTCTTGAGTGAGTTATGTCATGAGTCGTCATAGTTTTGGTTATCTGTATTTTTTGAGTGAGTTATGTCATGAGTCGTCATAGCTTTGGTTATCTGTATTTTTTGAGTGAGTTATGTCATGAGTCGTCATAGCTTTGGTTATCTGCACATGCTTAATTTTTTTAACAAATTTTGTACAAAAAAAATATTGTCAATCCTCAATTAACTGTCGTTCAATAGACCGTCGTTCAACATAATTCACTTTCGCTCACCTTGAAATTTATTGGAATAATGTATAGTAATTCTGGAAAGAAAAAAAGAATAGTGCCTCCGTCTCATCTGATTATATACGTTCACTATTTGTATGTATTTCGAGACTTCTATATAGTATAGTTTCATAATGTTTTTTTTAATTTTTTTTTTATATACAAGTTTAAACATAAAACTTTTATTCAGAAAAAAAATTAAAAAATATTGTGAAGTTATGTTTTAAATAATCATTGAAAAGCGTGCTAAAAAGTAATGTTTAGAATTTAATTGGACAGAGTGAATAACATTTTATATCTACGAGAATGCATTCTGATCTGTATTTGCTAAGATCTAACAACTTTCTTGTTGTCATTCTTAGCTAGATATTGACTTTCTATTACATAGATGGAAATAATGAAATGCTTTGAAAATTGACAAGACTTGTCACATATTTTGGTGAGACAAAGTTGATAGCAATAATCTACAAAATCTAATTGCACAGATTTTTATTTCTTTTCTGGTAAACAAATAATTACGTGTGCATTTTAAATTCTGACCATATGGCTGTGAATTAGATGTAGTTGATAATGCCATTATTATGAATTTAATTTGATTCTATGATTATTGATAAATGTATTTCTAATTTTCAAATTTAAATCTAAAAATAAATCTTTTGGTATTGTTTTAATAGACATCACAATCTTGAGTGAGTATTTACATTTTCTGACAAGGTAGATGCATTATATCCTGTGTTTTTTGGTTACATACCTCATCATGCTTCTTGCATTTCGCAGTACATATCTGTACTATATTATTAAAGACGAATCATTGAAAGTTCTGTAGTCGGTTGGTATACAGGATTCGGGTATTAAGTAAAGTTTTGTAGTTACTTGATAATTATTATTTTCTGACATGGCTTAAGTTCTCATTAAGATCATCATGTTTATCAGATTCTTTAGGTTGTCCAGTAGGGGTCTGGAACGTTGTTTTTGCGCGGAATTTGTTTTTATCTGTGAAGACGTGAAGTTCAACTCAACATCGAGAATTCATAATTAAAGGCCATATACTAGAAGAAGAATTTGACATAATAAGGCTTGTTATTCTGTGATTGGCAAATTCAGGAGCGCGAGGAAAATTCTTGTTTGAGCTGCAGAAGGGATTTACGAAGATGGGATTGCTGACTCTCTTTGTAACCTCTTCAATGCCAGTGCTGAAGGTGCTTTTGGTGACAGCTGTTGGTTCATTGCTTGCACTGGACTATGTCAATATATTGACAGAGGATGCGCGGAAGCATATAAACACTGTAAGAAACAATTAATGCATTTAAATCATCGGTTAATTGTTTTCTCCTGAGCAATCTTTGTGTTGTGAGCCTGTTTTCGTAGACAAGTAGTTTCAGCTGCTATCAAAAATAAAAAATCAATGTAGCCCTGAAACACTATGTTCTCTGGACTTTCCAGTACTGTGTAACATTAGTACTACAGTCTTGTGGATTCTATATTTCATCGTTCTATAATACACTTTTAATTTTCACACTTCAGGGTTTAAGCCCGTCAACTCTTGCCATAGTAAACCAGACTCTACATGGTATGTTTGTTTGCGAGGATAACAGTCTCTCGATTATCTATAATCTGCAATTCTTTTGTCATACTCAATCCTTGGATGTAAGATGTAACCGTATAGATAATTCCAAATCACTTTCTAATTCTTCATTTTTTCGGGGGGGAAGGGGGGTTGTCTAATCCCAATTTCACCTTAGCTATTACTGGATTGTGGAAATGAAGTAAAAAGAAATTAAAATGTATTACATGAGACAACCTAAGAACTATATACAGTACCTATCTAGAACAAATATGCCGGTAATCATGGTATTAGTAGTCCCATGAAACAAACACGGCCTAGGTCTCTTTAAAATCTGAAAATACGTGAAAATGCATTTTAATCTTGCAGCTGGGAAATTCAGGTGCGTCGACCAGTAACATAATCTTCTATGACTGAAAGTATGAAAATGAGTGTTGGATGACCCTTATCTGTTGAACTGTTTTGGTTTTAAATACAAAAGAGATGTATTATTTAGTATTCTCCTATTCATTCTTACAAGTTTTGGGTGCTGCAACAATCAGCTTACTCCTTACCACATTCTTTCATTGCTTCATTGTACACTCTAAAAACAAAAAACGATTTTTTTGTGATGCAAGTCTCTTCAAATTTGACATCACTGACAATTTATATATTTTTGCGGACAGATAGTATTTTATGTTTTAAATCCAGCGCTCATTATTGGAAACTTGGCGAAAACAATAACATATGACAGCATGGTTCAGTTGTGAGTTCCTGTTCATTATCACTAAAGCTTGTTGGACCTATCAGCCTCCCTATTTAGTTCTAACTTCTGTTTGAATCGTAGGTGGTTCATGCCTGTAAATGTCTTCCTTACATTTTTAATTGGCTCCTTGCTTGGTTGGCTGGTTAATCTGATCACAAGACCTCCACCACATCTCCGAGGCCTTGTTATAGGCTGTTGTGCTGCAGGTAAGAAGTGGCAACCAAGTAATTATTTCTGTATACATGTCAAATGAGATTTATGGTCTCACAACGTCGTTACCTAGTACATTTGTCTCTCACCTTTACTTAATCATAGCTCGACTGCCTGCAATATTAAAAATAATCTATATTACTTCCTTATAGTTACACCATAATCCTTGACGGAAATTAGATAGCTACTACCATTGCATGCACTTATTAGTATTAATATGCTTTTCAGAAACAGTTTAACAACTTCGTTCTGACAGGAAACCTGGGCAACATTCTCATCATTATAGTCCCGGCAGTCTGTAAAGAGAAAGGAAGTCCTTTCGGAGATCCCAGTGTATGTAGTACATATGGAATGGCTTATGCTTCACTCTCCATGGCCGTATGTCCCCTCTCTCTCTTTTGTTTAGCTGAATGGCATGTCTCCGCTTTTATTTTAACTTAAGTGGTATTACTTGTTCATGCCAAGCACAATTTTATGACAAGTATATTTTTGTACACCTTGGTTTGTCATTAACAAATTGTTGCAGACTTGCAGTACTCAAATTTAAGATTAATCTGTACATGTGATGCTCTTAGCACCAGGTACACTCATATCAGTCCTTGCTGTTGTTGCATTGCAGATGGGAGCTATCTTTTTGTGGGGTTACGTGTATAATATAGTGAGGATATCAGTAGAGGCGAGTTCTGTTGATGTGAACGGTTCCTCTGCTAGTGAGCACACTAGTGAAACAACTGCTGTAAAACCAGAGAGCATGACTGAACCTTTACTTTCTCCAGAAAAATACAACACATCCCAAGATAGCGATGATTCATTGCCTTGCACTAGATTTGATGAAACAAAACAGGTTAGTTACTGCTCCGCGTTCTTCACTTCTACATCCTTCTAGATTTAACAATCATGTTACTGAGCTCCAGCAATTCTTTCTTATTTTATAAGTTTATTATTTCTTCGATGTTTTTTCCAAGCCTTAATCTTACTAATGGATGTTTTGGCAGCTGGGATTTACTGATAAACTGAAGCAGAATGCAGTGAAAATCTCAAGGAAACTCAACGTAAAGAGATTATTTGCCCCGTCAACCAATGGAGCAGTAAAGTCCTATCTATTATGGTTAACATTCGACGTTTAATATGCTAGTCACTGTTGGTATAAATATTTTCCAGTAAATCTTTGTGTGACACATGCTTTATATTATACAACAAAAAGCAAAAGCCACAAGGTTTTATAAAAATTGATATATTCTCTCTTGACTGCCTTTCTGATTTTACAGATTGTGGGATTTTTAGTTGGACTCGTGCCTATGCTAAGAAATTCAATGATTGGTGATGAAGCACCTCTCCGCGTGATTGAAGACTCTACCATGATGATGGGGTAATGTTCTGAATGCATGACTTGTGTTTAAAAATCAGTGATATTTGGTAGACAGAAGCCAATTAGTAGCCTCTTTAAACTAATTTCCAGATGCCTTGCTTGTCATATGGCTACACAGCAATTTTACAATTAAACATTGACTGTTTAAAAACACTGGATTAAGTTAATCTACAGATGTATGTTTGGTGTTTCTTTGTAACTGAATCATTTACTGTATCGATCTATGCTCCTTGACCTGCAGCGATGCAGCTGTCCCAGTTCTCACTTTAATAATCGGAGCAAACCTCCTGAAAGGTAACAATGGACTATATCTGCTTAACTTAAGGCCGAAAATCTATGAACAATCTAAACCTCTGGTGCTTCTGCATATTTCCATTCAGGTTTACGCGCATCAGGAGTCCAGAAATCCATGATTCTTGGCATTATATTTGTTCGTTACATAGCCTTGCCAATAATTGGAACTTTGGTTGTCAGAACCGCGGTGAAATTCAATTTGGTGCATGCAGATCCTTTGTACCAGTTTGTTCTTTTGCTTCAGTTTGCAGTCCCGCCTGCTATGAACATGGGTAAATAAATCGATCACTTAAATCAAGGCATTAATCTGATAGTTTTAAGCTCCTACTGTTATATCACTTTGCAATCCTGTTAGAATAATATAAGATCCTGAAAAAGTCTTTGTCTAAAACCTTAAGATTCTAGAGTAACTGGTTCCTTGACATGATATCAGAGCTCAGGCTGATAAATCTCCGGACCATCTTTCCTTTTAAGTTTTCATCATTTACAAGAGTGATTCTTGCTGTTTCAGGTACGATAACGCAGTTATTTGGTAAAGGTGAAACCGAATGTTCTGTTATAATGCTATGGACCTACGTCTGTGCTACGATATCGCTTACTCTTTGGTGTACTTTCTTCATGTGGCTGGTTGCTTGATTTCACTTATTCTCTAAGGTCTTAGAAATGCAGATTACAAAACTTCGAAAACCAACAGATTAAGTCAGTTCGAAAGGATGTAATAACAGCCTCTTAATATAGACGAGACGACATATTCATTCTTCGATATGAATGTATCGAAAAACTAGCATTGCTCAGATGATCTAGTCTGAAATCTGAACTGAAAACTGAAGCTGTTGTTCAGCAAATATTTGCTATGGCATGTTTTATGATTAGTACCATTGGGGCTTATTGGGGTCTTCCTCTAGTATCTTAAGATTTTAGAAACGTGGTATCAGAGCTTAGGCTGACGAGAGAACTAATGTTCGATTCTCAGCCATCCCCAATATTCTCACAATTTAATGTGATGGGCCCGGTGTTCCACTCTTCGACCCATAAATGGGCTTTCGAGTGAGGGTAGTGTTAAATATATGATTCTATTGGGGTTTATTGGGGTCTTCCTATAAATGGACTTTCGAGTGAGGGGGAGTGTTAAATATATGATCCTATTGGAGCTTATTGGGGCCTTTTAAGAGGAAGGCCCCAGTAAGCCCCAATTTAAGAGGAAGGCCCCAATAAGCCCCAATATGATCATATATTTAACAATCCCCTCACTCGAAAGCCCATTTATGGGTCGAAGAGTGGAACACCGGCGTGGCGGCGTTCATCTTTGGGGCATTAATTGCCTTTAGTGTCCACATTAAATTGTGAGAATATTGGGGGTGGCCGGGAATCGAATCTTAATTAGCTTTCTTCATGTTTCTTGGCAATTTACATAACTGGACAGTGATGATAAGCTCTTGTTTAACACAACAGTCCGCATTAATGTGCTAGCAGCCCTCACCTATATTATTAAAAGTGTTCGTAAGAATTAGTTGGCACATTGAATATGGGGATAAGTAAGTAGCTTATTCAGTTATAAGCTCGTAGGTGTTTGTAGACCCTCGTCAAATTTATGCTCATAAGTTAGATTTTAGTAAAGACGTATTTTTTTCACTTGTTTTGATTTTTTATTTTTTATTAATTTTAGTTTTAAAATATATATTTGTTAATATTATTTAAATTTAAAATTTATAAATTAAAATAATTATATTTAAAAATTATTTATTTTAATTTATTTAAGTAAAAAAAATGGTTTATAAATAAATTATTTCAACACACATAACTTATAATTTTTCATCTACTTATCACTTGTGAGTCACTCATGTATTATAAGTTATAAGTTATTTATTTTAAAAAAATTCATACGGGCACTACATCAAAATATTACAAAATGGCGTGACCTAACAAGAGTAAATTTGAAAATTGGAAAACAAAAAATTTGTAAACGACGCTAAATATAGTTGTCAGCCATGCACAACGTTCTAAAAAGCGGAAATCAATATTGTTTGGTAGAGCAACATTTCAGTGATTAATCGAATTAATTAATTAATTGAATGTATTTAATAAAATATAAAAATAATTAATTTATTAAATTGAATATATAAATTTTAAAAAAAATACAGCGATTAATCTGGTCATAAAAATCGAATCAACAAAATATATTGAAACAATTAATAAAATCGATAATAAATAAAATCGGTAATTTTAAGAATGGAGGCCCCGCGTTAATTTGTTGGGAGCCGCAATTAGGTGGTGAAATTAATACTCCCTCCATCCCAAATTAGTTGTTCCTTTGACGTATTTTAAGGTGGCTTGACCGCATATCTCCGATAATTATTTTTTTAAATTTTTTTTGTGAATAAAAGTTTGAATCTTAAACTTTTATTCACAAAAAGAAAATTTGAAAAATAATTATAGGAGATATGCGATTAAGTCACCTTAAAATACGCGTAAAAAGTCAAAGGGACAACTAGGGACGGAGGGAGTAGTATTTTAAACGTATCATCGGAGGTGGGGCAGTTGCCAAAGAATGACATCTCCGTTTAAGAGCAAATGTGCAGCACGTAAAATCCTTAGCTAAAAATTATTAATACATACTATAAATAAAAAATATAGAGATTATGTAAAAAAATCTATCTCCAATGGTACATTCCTCTTATCTATAAATATAGCCAATCTCGTAATGTTGGCTATATTTGTTGAATCACTACAAACTTGTAAGAAATCTGTAAAAAACAAATTTAATCATTTATTACTATATTGAAGATATATATTCTATTTATAACAACATAAAATTTTAATAACTTCTTATTTTTAAAATATAACTAACCAATATAGTCAATACCAACGAAGTACAATGTTTTACAGATTAAACAAATTTTACATATTGTCTTACAGGTCCGGTTTACCCAACTAATTATAATCAACACCATTGGAGATGCTCTAACCATACTTTTGAGTGGCTTTTATAAGTTGAACAAATATTATTTTATTTCTACTTTTAAAAAGTATGACTTTCGGCAAGTGTTGTCGTTAATTTTGTAAGAGTAATCATTGTGCCCCTATTTTATATTAATTTTTAAAAAACGTGATCAAAATTTTATTTGACCGCATTTTTTGAATAGAAACCTGAAAACAGTTACTCCCTCGTAAGAAAAATGATAAAATAGTGGAGCAAAATTAAAAAAAAAATGAGTAAAATAGTTGGACCGATTAATATTATATATATAAAGTGGATATAGTGAAGAGGAGTAATGAATTTAATTATTTTTTATATTATAAAAATTTTATTATTTTTAAATTTTTAAAATATAAACTAGGGACATTTAAAAAAAACGTAAACAAATGGAATGAAGATGGGAGTATAAATGACTTTACTTTGACGTCACAAGAAAGTGACATCATTTAATCTATAAACGTTTATGTGTGTACGTAGAATCTCATATCATTATTGATATCGTTACAATTTATATAATTATTTGATAAAATTTTGATAACAATCTTTAGTACACTTAACACTCTTAGTATTTATAAGTGTTCTAAAAATCCCCGATTTTTAAAAAAATCCCCGATTAATTCTTAAAAAATATTTGGCCGATCTATTTTTTAAAATCCGATTAATATTTATAAATTATTTTTGAAATATATATTTCATAATAAATAAGGTAAATATATTAAATATTATTAAAATAATTAAATATATTCGATTTTTGTTCCGATTAATTCCTCCGATTAATCCCCGATTTGCCAATTAATCCTTAATCGGTACCTAAACCGATTAGTATCAATTACCGATTTTTACAACCATGGTATTTATCCATCCCATTTTTCAAAATTTTATAAATCAAATATTGAGTCTAAAAGTGGGGATAATATCTTTGACTCAAGTTGTAAGCAGGATGGCTACCTGGGACTCTAAATAAAACAACAAATTTTTAGACGCACGAGCTTACGTATTTTTGGACGTAATATTGTTTGTTTTAACATTGTTTGGAACACCCATGTTTTGGAATTTGCATGACCTGTATTAGCGTTAGCTGTTGGTAACCTCTTGACAATCATACAATCCGTATTTGATTTCATTTTATCAATTCCGAGCCCTCACATCGCATTCTTTCACTATAATTTCTTATACCGGTGACAAATGATTCAAAACAAACGATTTCTATTAGTATAGTCCCTCCGTCCCTAAAAATGTTTCATCTTTGTGTTGGGTATGTTTGTCAATTCACACTTTTGATTGTTAATAATTTTAATACCGTATTAGTATTAAATATAAAAACTTTATTATATTAAAGTACTCATAAATACGAATCCAACAAAATCAGTCATGACTATGTTTGATCTTATATATTAGACGTAAATTAGTAGTCAATCACTTACCACAAACGGTAGAGAAAGTCAAAATGGGAAAAATAAAATAGGACGGAGGGAGTATCGTATTATGACAGGTCCTGTGATAGGATATGTCATACTTGTGAATATGAATCTCTGCATTCATATCAAAAAATATTATACGTGGTAGGGTATGGTAGATATGAATATGGATCCATATATTCACGCCAAAAATTCTAATGTACGTTGAGAGTGATTTTATTGTGACAATTTTGAGCCATCACGTCTGCTAAGGTTTCTTAGATTGGTTATCTGGACAGGTTGTTGTTGACTACTTGCTTTATTGCCTTCATATTTGTTTAAGTTCTTCCTCCAAACTTTATATAAATTAATAATAATGCACACAACAGGCCTATAATTTGAAGGCTATGTGTTAAACGAAAATAAACGCTTGTTCATTCTGCATTTTTCACCGGGAAGAAAGAAGCTTGAACATTACTTTTCGTTCGAGAAAAGATTGCGAAAAATGGGACTTGTGAGCCTTTTTGTTGCTTCTTCAATGCCGGTGCTCAAGGTGCTTTTGGTCACTGCTGTTGGTTCATTTCTTGCGCTTGATCATGTCAATATTTTGTCCGAGGATGCGCGGAAGCATATAAACACTGTAAGACACAATCTACTGCACTTATATCATGTGCCTGTTTCCGTAGATAAGTAGTTTTTGCACTTGAATCAGCCTGTTTCCGTAGATAAGTAGTTTTAGCTTCTATCTTGTGAGGTTGTTAAGTTATCGGTTCTCCTAAGGCGTTGGGGTTACCAGGATCATATATTTTCTTAACATTCCCTCTCAGTCGAAAGCCTGTTTATTCGGGTTTGAAGAGTGGATCCCTAGGTGGTTCGTCTCTTTTTGGACTTACCAGGATCATATAGTTTCTTAAAATAGTTCCCAGTTGAGTGAATTAAATTATCTAGATACTTGTTTTCTCCTGAATATTCTTGATCTCATGTGCCTGTATCCGTAGATAAGTTACCAGTTCTCCTAAGGCGTTGGGGTTACCAGGATCATATATTTTCTTAACATCCTCTCTCACCCGAAAGCCTGTTTATTCGGGTTTGAAGAGTGGATCCCTAGGTGGTTCGTCTCTTTTTGGACTTACCAGGATCATATAGTTTCTTAAAATAGTTCCCAGTAGAGTGAATTAAAAGAGGAACCAGTGAATTGTGAAGCACTATGTTCAATATACTTTTCATCTATGGAGCATTGATTTCTCAGTTTGATAGAGAAGTAACTTAACCAAGCTCTTGAATCAATACACTGTTTGCTTTTACTAGTACAATCCTAGTACTCAATTTCGAGGTTCAGACAATTGTATAATAGCAACTGAACTCTCAAGCTTTCGAGCTTTACAGGCTATTTTTGATGACTTGCAGTTGCAGATCAGTTTGGGAGGACTATTAGTTTCCTTTTTCACCCTAGATAACTTGACCTGACGGAAATGAACACGGGGCAACTTAAGGACTAAACCTAGTGTAGCATCAACCTGAAACAATCTGCAAGACCCCGGGGATTTATCTTGCTTTGACTTGGGTGCCACAAACCTGTGATAATCTCATATAACTGACAGAATACGAAGATAATTGTTAGATTTACCTTATTAATCTATGTAATTGGTTAATGTTTTGGACTTGGATACAAAAGAGATGTGTTATATGAGCGTATTCACCTATTCATTCTTACGAGTTCTTAGTGCTGCACCAATCAGTTTACTCTGCTACATTCTCTTGCATTATAGTACTTCCATGTAATATCTGCAAAACATGATTCTTTATCAAATGACAAATCTAATCTTTTTTTGCAAAATGACGGATCTCATCTTTGACATCACTGACATATTTTTGCGGACAGGTTGTATTTTATGTCTTTAATCCAGCGCTGATTATAGGCAACTTGGCCAAAACAATAACATACGACAGCATGGTTAAGTTGTGAGTTTCATTCACTACTATTGAAACTTGAAGGAAATATCAGACTGCTTATTTGGTTATAATTTATTAAGGTTGCTAAATTTCTGTTTTTCTCGTAGGTGGTTCATGCCTGTGAATGTCTTCCTGACATTTTTAATTGGTTCCTTGCTTGGTTGGCTTGTTAACCTGGTCACAAGACCTCCACCACATCTTCGAGGCCTTGTCATTGGCTGTTGTGCTGCAGGTGAGTAGTAGCGGCTAAGTAATTATTTCTTAATACCAGTCGACTAGGTAATTGAGGTTCTCCTAGTATCGTGGCTTGACTTGCTTCTAACAATCTTAATCTGCATTTGCTTCTTTTATTGTCCTCCCAAAATGAACTGCAACTGCAACATTTTGGGAGGACTATTAGTATCGTGGCTTGACTTGCTTCTAACAATCTTAATCTGCATTTTACAGAGAGTTTTATAATTCATGATTACAATTTACAGGGAACCTGGGCAACATTCTTATCATTATAGTCCCCGCAGTTTGTAAGGAGAAAGGAAGCCCTTTTGGAGATCCTAGTGTATGTAGTACATACGGAATGGCTTATGCTTCACTCTCTCTGGCGGTATGTTCCTTCTTTTAGTTCAACCTCGAGTGCTGTTCCTAGTTCTAATGTAGTTGGACGTTTATCAGACTTAAATCTCGAGTAGAAATGTATTGACATTTCACATTTCTGTATAATTAGTACACACCTTAGTTGGTTTCTTACTAAGAAATTGTTGCAGTACTCAAATATTAGCTTCAGCACATGAATGTGATGCTTTTTATCATCAGTTACTTATGTCGTGGCTGTTGCATTGCAGCTGGGAGCTATCTTTTTGTGGGTTTACGTTTATAACATAGTAAGGATATCTCTAGAAGCAAATTGTATTGATATGGATGGTTCCGCTGTCAGTGACAGTACAAGTAAAACATCCAGTTTAAAGCCAGAGAGTGTCACTGAACCATTACTATTACCAAAGGATTACAACACAACTGAAGACAGCATTGATTCATTACCTTACACTATATTTGATGGGAAAACACAGGTAGATTACTACTGCTTCTTCACTTCTTGTTCTTTTTATTTTCATCATCCATCTGGATCTCTTTGCTAGGGCGTTTTAAGGAAATCTCGGATGCAATGTTTGAATTTATCTTCTTCTTGCTGCTATATTAACAATTAATACTGAGCTACACAAAAATGGAAGCTAACAATTAATATTGTGAATTTATCTTCTTCTTGCTTTCGCTGCAGGGATTTGCTGAAAAACTAAAGCAGAATATAGTGAAAATTTCAAGGAAGCTCAATTTGAAGAGATTATTTGCCCCATCAACCAATGGAGCAGTAAGGTCCTATCTTTTATGGTTAACAATGAATGTCAAACGCCTTATGTCTATGATAGTTATCGTTAGTGATGATTATCCTTTAAATCATTCTGTGACAAGTTTTTCATCATACAACAGAAGGCAAAAGCAACGGATTTTTATGAAAATTTAAGTAAAATACAGAGTCAAAAGATGAATTGTAACTTAGCAGAAAAGCTTTCCTTCTACAGATTGTGGGATTTATAGTCGGACTCGTGCCCCTGCTGAGAAATTCTCTGATTGGTGATGAAGCACCTCTCCGTGTGATTGAAGACTCGACCACCATGATCGGGTAAAAGTTCTAAACACAACTGCTGCATAAAAAAAACAAGACAAGTTTTGTTATGCAGAAGCCAGTTACCAACTTTGAACTAATTTCCTTATGCCCTGCCTGTTATTGTATGCTAAACAGCAATTTCAGTTTTATGGTCAAGTCTTCACTAGATTGAGTCAATGTACAGTATTTATGGTGTTCTTTATGTGTTGAATCATTTTCTGTATCCTTCTTGACCTGCAGGAATGCAGCTGTTCCTGTTCTCACTCTGATAATAGGAGCAAACCTCCTAAAAGGTAACAAGGGACTAAACCTACATAAGGCTGAGATATCTACTAATAAACCAAGCCTCTAATGCTTCTGATTAAATATTTCCATTCAGGTTTACGAGCATCAGGAGTCCAGAAATCCATGGTTATTGGCATTATAGTTGCTCGTTACATTGCCTTGCCATTGATAGGCACTTTGGTAGTCAAAACTGCAGTAAGATTAAATTTGGTGCATGCAGATCCGTTATACCAGTTTGTTCTTTTGCTGCAGTTTGCTGTTCCGCCTGCTATGAACATGGGTAAATCCATCACTTTAATTGAGCTCAGTTTATAGCTCATTTACTGTATTTTCTTTCTGCACACTAAGATTTTGCATGCTTTCCTCTTCCTCTTCCTCTTCGCTTGCTCGTATATATTTGAGTACAATGTTAAATTTGCCCTTGATGACTTGATTGAAGACAATACAAAGCTGTTTACCCTGAATTTTCCCAACTCTGACATTTGCATTAGGAAGTATCAGTAATATGATGTTTTATCACTTTGCAAAACCTAAAGAGTGCAAATTTCTTGTGTTTTATTCTCCATAGCATCTGTAAAAGTATTACTTAAAATAGCGATGAATCTTCAGACCTTTATTTCTATTCAGATCTCATCATAGATACGAGAGTGCTGTGAATAAATTGTAATGTCTATTAACTTGTCTGTTTCAGGTACAATAACACAGTTATTTGGTAAAGGTGAATCCGAATGTTCTGTTATCATGCTATGGACCTATGTCTGTGCTACGATATCACTTACTCTTTGGTCTACATTCTTCATGTGGATAGTTGGTTAGTATAACTTAATCTCTAAAGACAAGGGTGGAAGATTACAGAACGGCAAATATAAACTAATCAGGCCAGTTACTAGAAAGGATGAACAGCTTCTTTAAACAGATGAGACTTATTTCATTCTTTATTCATTATGTATCTAGAAAATAGCATAGCATAGAGGATAATCTTAAAATGAATAGGAAGCAATATAGGCATAATAAATGAGTGCAGAAGGATATGCAGATGTAATGATAACTATATATGTGACAGAATCCCTACTTGTGAAGTTCTGATCTAACACTTCAAACCTTATTAATGTGCCAGAAAGCTTCAAACTGTCTGTTGAAAGCAGTGATTGACTTGTTTGCACATTGAACATGGGCAATACAACTTATGATTTGTCTTTTAAAATCCGATAGAAGTGAGATTGGAGATTATGATTCCAACTCAATAGATTGCAAAAGTAAAGACAAATACAAAGAAAGTCTTTCAGTTTTGTATGAAGAATGCTTGAGAGAAGCAACATAATCACAAAGTTAGTTGCTTGCTTGAGACTTTGCTTAAAAGGGCACATTTGCTAATCCAGCTGTTGTATAACCAGTTAACCTCAGAGCTGAGCTATGTCTATATCATCAAAGTAAGAGTGCTCCATTGCTTTCTTTGCAGAGATTCGTTGTGATGGCTCATACTTCAACATTTGCTGCAAATCCGCCAAAACATTTAAAGAAGCTCGAACTTTTATAACTTAACCAGAACATGTAGGCTTCAAAAACTGTTCTTAAGACTTACCGATAACAGATCCAGACCATCCTCTTCCAAATTAGGAACAGATGACGACAGTCGCTGTGGTTTCCACTGGGGATACTCATGCCAGTTTTTGAGCGTGCTGACTCCTGGCCACATTTCCTCATCCGGAGTCCCCAATAACCTGTATGATATATCCCAAAAGAACTGTTAGGACTGTTCTCATTAGAGGAGGCAGATACAAATGAAAAATGCTACTACTTCAATTAACCTGAAAATGTGAAGCAACTGCTGCAGCTCAGAATCTCCCGAGAACAGTGCTTTCGTAGTTACCAGCTCAGCTAGAATTAAGATAAAAGTGAATTTCAGTACTCTGGAAAATCTAACATTCATAAATGCAATGAGAATAAAATAAAAGGAATAAAGAATCAAGCTCGATAATCTAGTGAAGGACTTTTCAAAAAGTGATTTACCAAATATACAGCCAACAGACCACATATCGACTGCTGTGGAATAATGGGTAGCCCCCAAAAGGACCTCAGGAGCTCTGTACCACAGAGTCAATATCTGCAATCGATAATATATTAATTCAAAGCAAAAACAACATCTCCACAAGATTTGTACCAAATTTTAAAGTGATTACTGAAGAATGAACCAAATACAATACCTCATGTGTATACTTCTTAATAGGCACAGTAAATGCTCTAGCCAATCCAAGATCTGCTATCTTAAGCATGGATGTCTTTTGGTCCATCAAGAGATTATGAGGCTTAAGATCCCTAATTTAGACCAGTGGAAGGATTATAATCAATTTAACTACAAACAATTTCAAGAATTTATATTGGATGTAAGATGATGTGAATACATGATTTATGGCTACATACCTGTGCAATACACCGTGACCATGGCAGAAAGCAACCCCCTTGCAAAGCTGATACATCAAGCTCTGCAAAAAAAGTAGTTTAAAAAAGGCTAAATAATCAACCAAATCCTCAACTAATTGCAAGAATCATACTCAACTAATTGCAAGAATCATACTCATCGATAAATTCCATCCCTGCTTACCTTTACAGTTTTGGAGGGTATGTTCTCCCCGGTGTGACGAAATGATTTTATAAATTTTCGGACATCAGTATCCATGTACTCAAACACCAGATAAAGAACTGTCTTCCCTTCTTTATTTTGTCCTTGCTTGACATCCATCAGCCTGTAATAAATACAAGAACCAATATTATTACCATAACAATTAAAGGCTTGTAATTTGTTTACTTCGCTTAAAATCAATAGCATCACAGCTGATTTATTAGTAAAAACGAGGAACAATGTACTAAAGATTGGCGCTTTGTTTAGTTCAATTATTACCAAATTTACGCTATTATATATATCATATCCTCCTCCATTCAATTCATATGTGTCCAACTAGGGCTCAATCCCACAGACTTGTAATTAAAAATTACAATAGTACTTCCCATTCTTCGCAAATCACATCGAACAAATTTGCATTCACTTTTTTTATATTCTTCCCCCTTACATCCTTCATTCCACCTTCAATTTAATTAACTACTATCCATGTCATTTTACCGCACTCCATTCCTTCCCTCAAAATATATCGTATATGAATATTAAAATTCAACACTAAATTAATTTAAACATATCGAACGGGTACAGATCAAACAAGGAAACTAAAAGCATACTAACCGAACAAAACCAAGCAATAACAAGCATTAATTACCTCTACACCTAAAAGGCGTTTATATACTTTTTACTTCGCTACCAAACATAGGAATCACAGCCGACTCATTAACAAAATGAGGATACAACCAAATTTCCACAATTATATATTTCATATTTTCCTTCCATTTTACTAATATGTGCTTAAAAAGGTCTCAATCCCACAGACTCGGAAACAAATTTACAACAATACTTCCTTTTCATTTCTTCGGAAATCTCATCATAAAAAATTTATGCTCACTCAAATTTTTTACATGGTTCTTTGTTATTCCATCCTTCATTCCTAATTTCATTAAAAAATTTACTATTTCATGTCTCCTCACACAACTCCTTCCATTACACTTTCCGTAAACAAATTATAAAATTCAATTTAAATTAATTAAAACACCTCAAACCGATAACCGATCAAACTAAACGAAAAACTGAATCAATTAAAACATAACCAGAAATACGAGAAAATCGAGTACTTAACAACATGTGGATCTAAAATTTCAAAATTCAATACTAAATAAATCAAACCGATAACTGATCAAACTAAAAAAACACCGAACCGATAAAAACAGAACCAACAATACGCCAAAATTCAATTAAAAAAAGAGAGGAGGACTACCTAACAACATGTGGATCAGTAGACAGCATACGAAGAAGCGAGACCTCACGGAGAGTAGTAGGAGGAACGCCTTCGCTATCTTCGAGAAGCTTCGTCTTCTTCAGAGCCACAATTTTGCCAGTAGCTTTCTCTCTGGCCTTGTACACTTTTCCATAAGTTCCTTCCCCTACTTTCTCCAGCTTTTCGTACGCATCCATCGCGGAATTCGACAAATTCTCCATCTATTTTTCTCGTAGATGTTTGTGTTGGTTTCGAAATTGAAAGAGGGGTAGAAATGAGAGATTGATTAGGGTTATAGAACAGAATGAGAAAGAGTGTGCGTTGTAAAGTGATTTTTTTTTTTTTAAATTCAAATGTATGGCACAAGCGCGGATTATGTGTTTTCACTAACGTGCCCCCTTTTAAAAATGCATAAAAAATCAATGAATGATCAGATCCGGAAAAAAATTAATCCCGAAAAAATTAAACTCAACCCGTTCACATATTTTTCATAAAAAATTGGCTCAGTCTAATTCGGTAAAGGGCTAAATAAGCTCGATACCGATAACACTCAATTCGATCATAAATATCAATCTGACCCGATAAAAAATCAAACTTTTGCAGATTTTCGAAAGATATGAATAAATTCGTTTGCCCCCGATTCAATAGGGGGATCGAATTGATTATAAAGTGGAATTTGTGCTTGTGGAAATTATCTCAGATAAAATCAATAAACTTTAAATAAATAAATAATATTATTAATGTGGAAACTTCAAAATAAATAAAAATGATACATTATTCTGCAAAGATACTTAAAAACATAATTATTAAAATTATTTGTAAAAATAAAACACGGCCCTGTCTAGTTAGATTTATGAGTCTAACGGGTTTAGATATTTAGATATAATCCGGTCTAACTCAGCCCAATCATATTTTAATAATTCGGCCTGATCCGTTTTTTTTCATCTTTCGGCCTAACATACGATATATCTTGTACAGAGTTTTTTTTTAATATAGACGCATAGATTTTAGGTTTTTTTTAACCGAGCATATTTTGTCACGCTTTTTCTTTTCTAAACCTCATATACAAGCTTATAAAGTAATATCTATTCTGATATTATTCTCGAGTGAAGCTTTAGATGAATTGTGTATTCATTATTGTTTGATTGATCAAAACATCAAAACTTCCAAGTTCCAACCCTGTGTATTCACTTCGTAAAAAAATTCGAAAGTTGAAATTGCTATAAATATGTTTGTCAATCTATAAACCAAACATATGTAACATCTCAAACTCAAAGAAACCCCCATTGGGTTATTGATTTGCTAGTTGAAGCAAACCTTTTTTATTATTATTAAAATACACACGCACACACCAGTAATCAAACTCGCAGCAAACCTTCTCACATGAAAGCTTTTGCGAGATTTAGTTCCAGGTTAAATCACTTTAACACAAGCGGAGCTTATAATTCATCCGAGTCAAGGGGCACAAAGAAAACCGATCTTGAATACACATTGGAGAGAGGGAGAAAGCCAGTTCTTCCACACGGAAATTCAGGGTAATCTAAGTTGCAAATTACAAGAATTTAATTGTTCAAGGACAAGGAGTTCAATGTATAATCATGTATAACGTGATTAGATGCCTAATGTATGTTGATAACTTCTGCAGTAAAACAGCATCAATGAATAGTTAGTTTTTAACAGGAGATGTAAATATGAAGATGGCTTCATCTAGTAACAGTCCAGAAGAAACTAAGACTACTAATATCAACTACATCAATCAGATTAGTTGGCATCAAAATAAGACTATTAATAACATCTTACAATCTAAGAACCATAACCACAACAAATTGTAAACAAAAATTCAATTTTCAATAACACTAGTATCTTTTGTAATTATTCGAAATGAAGTTGCTAATTTAAACCGCCACCAAGGTTTATCATCATATCTAATTGTTTCTCACACCTAGTATAATTAAAGAAAATTTAGAAAAATTGCCGCATGATAAAAACCTCCCAAAGGAATTAATACACGTTACTTGTTCTTCTACAGCCCGCTATTGGCAGGGGATGACATCACGGAAAGAATGTTTGTCACAGCAGCCATGGCACTCAATGCTGCTTTCAAGACATCCTGTGAACATCCTGGCTTGACGATTGTTCGCACCTGGTGAAATAGGAAATGACAAATAATAGGTTAGGGTGAAGTACAGAGGTTATTAATTCTACACTCTCAAGAGTCAAGTCTCAATTTGCGATGCCAAATGATGATATGGAAAAACTTTGAGCGGGGTTCTCCTGATCTTTATTTGTCATATCAACAGACACATACAAGCCCATTTAATTTAAATAGTAAACACGGAGATACAAAAGTAAAATAAAATAACTATATTTCCTCCTCTGGTGTAAATTAAATCTAATATTGATCCATGGTTCTTTTATCAATTGCAAGCAACACGCCTAGTAGACTGATATTATTGTATACGCTTCAATGTTTTATGTGCAACATAATAATTCATTTCTGCTTAAATTGAAGATCAAAGAGTTCTTTTTATATTAAGTTGCATATGTACCTTGTCAAGATATACTTGCAATTCTTTTATACGACCCATGTAATCCTGGTCCTCAACACATAAAGTCACAGCCTTTGCATCTGCACCAGGACCATCAAACTGAAGGGGTCCTGGATTTCTATAGATGTCTTCAAGCAAAAATTTTGTTGCATTTTGACTCAACAACCTGCACAAACTAGTGATTAGCACTGGAAGTATAACAAAAGTGTTTATACATTGTAACTACCAATAAAATGTTATGGTGGCAAAGATTGTATATATAAAGGTTTATAATATATTAATATTACAAAGAAACTATTAAGAAAATCAAACAATAGGACATACTCGTATGCTTTGCCTTTTAAATCCACGGTAGCAGGATGAACAGCAGGTTTCCCTTTGAATGCAGCTCCTGGACCACTGCCATACCTCTTGACAGTCATCATTGCCTGCAGATAACCCATTAGGTAGAGTCAAAATACAGTAATAATTGCAAAAACATAAGAGGCACAGCACAGTCTACCGTTCAACTAACAAGAAAATCGCTAATCCGCATGATAGAATATAAAAAATATCTCTATAAGCTATATTTAAAAATGAGTAAAAAGAACTAAATAGGAAGATGTCCCGGTCATTTAAAACTAACCAGAAAATCCATAACATGTGAATATGAAAGTTAATCAAGCTCTGTATACGAAGGAAAGCATACAGTTATAGGAGCAGCACCACAACGCCACTTATTCACAGGATTCTTCAGGTTAGTTACAGTTGCCAAGTATCCATTAAGACCAGCCGCCAGAATATGATAAGCAATGTGTCCAAGCACCTATGAATATTGTTTCACAAACAATTATTAAATCAAATTCTGTATAAAATATTGAAGAGCAAATGAGAAGTAAATGTGAGTGAAAGCTTGCTTACATAAGCAAAATCACAGTCAAACTTTGACGGTAGAGATCCCCGAGCTTGATAGCCAAAGAAGTGACAGATAGCATTGAACTTTTTCCCTTTGTATGTTCCTTCTTTCTATTAGATTTTAAAATAAACACAAAGCTATACTTTAACTCAAAATGAGGTGATAATTTATTTGTTTGATTAAAAAGTAAACATGTTTACAACCACTTTGGATTTCAGTGAAGCATAGTCTAGAGTATTGTTTATATTAAAGGAAATATGTGGTGCAGTTACTGAGACAGCATCATAAATCTAAATGGGAGTCAAAATAACCCTGTAGCAATCCACCAAAAAAAGCACAAGGTGCCAAGGTACAAAACTAATATACAATAATATAGGAATTAAGCGTCCACAGGAGACAAAACTTCCACGGCTCTATTTCTGTAAATGAACTTGTTCAGAAGGCAGTATAATGTATTACTAAAAGGCGGCTAAAGAAAAATTAACAAATATTGCAACTATGCTGAATTGAGAGATATGCATTTGTTTCTCAAAAACACACCCACCCAAGAATATTCTTTCAGATCACCAGGAAAAAAACATGTGTGAAATATTATTGAAGGTTTATTCATCAAAAAACATTGGCTAACAATGGAATAGATATCAAAAAGGAGGAAGGTGCATAATGATCAGTTGATGCATACTCTTAGTTAGATGACTTTTCAATAGACAAAGATACAGACATTTATCCAACATAGATATCAAGAGGCTACTGAACAAAATATAGTTGGAGCAAATGTAAATGTATCAAGTGTTGTAAACGAAAATAAAGACTTGAGAATTGGATTTGTAATTTTTGGTCAATTGTCATATTAGAAAATGAGTGAAAACGAGCCCATCAGCATCACACTGACATCTGTGAAGAAAAATCTTACCGTGCGCTTGTTCATCTCTTCTTCCACAAGGTGAGCAAGAAGCTTCTCTGTCTCGATCTGCATGAAAGTGATATATTACATTTACTAAATTTGTGGATTTCACTTTGTTTGGTACCACAAAGGCAGCCTTCCTTTCTCATACCTGGGAGAGTTGTGCAGAGTCATCTGATTCAGGATGGAGGAGCAACTGCAATATGACCACTTACTATGAGAACCCTTGCATGGAGATAAAGCGAAATCATATGACATGAATGTGAAGATAGACCTGTTTCCTGATGAAGGGAGGCAAGAATTCAAACAAGGCAGATGCCCAGGGTGACAACTGAGAGGATATATTATCTACTGAATAGCCTTCACGGAGCAAACCATGAATTTCCTGCAATAGTTGAGGTGTTAAACAAAAGCATTAACCAATATATTGAATTCTTAAAAACTTACCCTTGAGCAATAATTTCAAGTTAAAAGCTTGCACACTTTTGCAAAACAACTTAGGGTGGTATAAAAGTCAAGCAAATAAACACTTTTTTATTACTTAACAAAGGACTTCACCTGCAACAAAGCATAAACTTCAGGAATGCTTTCTATAAGCCCCTCTGGTAGTAGGATGACACCATGGTACTTGTCTGTTCAGAATGGACTCCGTTAGGTAATGAAATTATGATTACACGAGGAAAAAGGGCAATGGCGAATAAGTAATTTCTTACCTTGTTCTGCTCTGGCTTGCACTGCATCACACAGTTGTTTGGTAATGTCAAAAAGAGTGAGTTTTGATGCAGCCACCTCCTCACCAAGAATAACCTACATTTAACATACATTATAAACATTCATCTCCATGAAGGTAAAAAGTAGGTCCACTTCTACAATAACTTCAAATATGAAATTGCAAAAGAAAAAAAACACACCATGTTTGGATGAGACTGGAGAGTGCATTCCAAAGCAACATGTGATGCCTTCCGGCCCATAAGTCTGATAAAATAGTAATACTGTGGGGAAATAGAAAAATATTCAGTTGTGTTTATGAACACAAGAACAAGAACAAATAGTCATCCTAGAGAGTGGAGAGGGAAAAGAGAAGAAAATTTAGCAAAAAGGGATAAAAAAATCAGAACAGTATGAAAACCTGTTTTTATGTACAAAAATTACCTTCTCAGCTGAAAGGGCATCAGTGCAGACATTGCTAATAAGCTGAGAATTAACCTGTATAAAAGATGCATATGCATAAGATCCAACTTGTTTTATGTCATTTAACAGCAAGTGACAAGGTAACTTAAGAGGATGACATGACAAGCAACTTCATGTGATCTGTTCAATTTTCAAGGGATTACACACCTTACAGATAGTATCAAATCCAACATTTGCTTCAACAAACTGGTTCTTGAGATCCCCATTCAATGTAACAGGAACACCAACCACCTGCGGTTCTCAAACACAATAAAAACTGAGAAGCAACAATCCACAGTAATAATACAAAATATTATGTAAAGAATATTGTTCCTGCAAAGTCACTTTTTATCACCATGCAATGTTTACCATGATACATAACCGAAAAAAATACCTTTGTTGGGCATTTTGCTTCTGCAAAAGTTTCTGCAAGCTGCGCAGCATCTGTGTTTGATGTTACTCCTGTTTACACAGAGAAAATAGTTAGAGGAGAAGAGGAGAGTACACGAGGGGATAACAGAGACTAGACTAAAAGTACCCCCAATAATGACAAGGCTGTCCAACTTCAAAGCTTTGCATGCAGCCAATGCAGCATTCACTTGCTCTGTTGTTCTTATCTGATCTTTTGTCCTTCCCAGCAAGTCATAACCACCTTGATAGGATTGACGAAATATAAGTCTATTGGACCAAGATAAAATATGGGTACCCTAATATAGAAGTAAGTACTCTTGCTCATCCAAACCTTGATTTTTGTAGGTTGCCAGAATGTCATCAGTGATTTCTAGAGTCTTTTGTGCGAATAGACCTTCAGATCCACCTGTTAAGGAAAAGAAAGAGATTAATACGCGTTCATGCTTCTTCACTTGGAAGAATGAACCTTAAGTAAAATACTGCTACTGTCCTCCGAGTAAAAATAGAAATAGCAAAAAGGCCTCTCCTGCTGAGAGACTCCCTATAACCCAAGAAAATTTCCAATGGAAGTGATAACAGCATTCCTAACTCACTGAACACATAATCTAGCAATCTGCAGTATGCAAACTCTATTCTACATGCAAACTCTATTCTACGATCGAATGCAATGAAGAAGTGCTGATCTAAATTCTACGTACCAATATTTTAGTTATAACCTAAATACCAATAAGGTCTAGTCATCTACTGAGAAGAATAGTACAACACGCACCAAGAAATCCGAGCAAAGTACTGCCGGAATTATGAGTTTTGAGAGCATTGTGAAGTCCCCATATGACATTATGTCCTCCAGGCGATTGTCTACCACAGAAAACCACTCCAACCCTGATATAAAATCCAGGTTAGTTTGTACAGGTATACAGATACAAAATGAGGTTCTTCTCAATATTCAGTTAGATATACATACATATATATATATAGTTAAATATAAGAACAACATTATATGAAAGAACACAAAAGATATCTTAGGGGGAAAGTTCTGCAGCGGAAGTAGCTTATCAAGTCCTTAAGATTGTATTTTAGATTCTTAAACATCGCAGAGAGATTTCATTTTAGGGGTACTAAGATTCCAACACTCAAGCTAGGATGGTTGGTTTAGCAAGTGAACTGAAAGAAAAAAGGAGGTCAATGTCACAAGTATACCTTACTGCTGGCTGCTCGGTAATGATCTGAGCATCAGGGACCTTGGCAGTTGCTCTGAGAAAATGAGCTAACGGCTGACCATAAGTGTGTGGATAAGATCGACTTATGGTGTTAGCACCAGAGGGGTCTGCAGAAGCAGTAGCATCACTAAATTCAACCCGCACACTTTTTCCCTGTAAATTAAAGTATACATGAGTTTACAAAAGTAAGAAGCATAAAAATCAACATTTTGTGATTTCCGTTCATAACAAATCACCAAATCAGATCTAAAATACGACATAAAAAGTATTACTTTGACAACATAACTTCAAGAATGCAACATGCTAAAGACAATGTGTTTAGATCATATATGTTCTGGCATTAAGTGAACACAGTCATCCTTCCAGAGCAAAACAATCATTGTCAAAATATGATCTAGTATATTAATTAGATAAAAAAACCGAGACCTTATTACAATCAATGACAGCTAGTATTATCAATTTGATAAAAAAAATCAAGATCTTATTACAATAAAATACACATTCATAAACGAAAGATTAAATTCCACTATGATGCTTAATAAACTACAATGTTAGCTTCATTATACAAACTCAACAAGATAAATCCCTATAGATTATTCAATCCATAACTACAAAACCGTAATTACAAGTCACAACAATCGGAAATCTACACTAATTACTAGCACATTGTACAATGACCTCAACTGGACTCTAACAAGATAAATCCCTATAGATCATTCAATCCATAACTACAAAACAGTAATTACAAGTCACAACTATCGAAAAATCGATCCTAATTACTAACACATTGTACACTGAACTACACAATTCAAAAGTTTTGTAAACAACACAATGCATCTACCGCGATCCATCACTCAGTCCATCACTCGAGATCTACGACAAAAATCCACAAATCCACAAAACCAAACTAAAACACAACAACCTCACTAAATCAAATCGCAAACAAGCATTACGAACCAAAACAATTAAACAGTAAACTTCAAGTCAAAAGCAAACAACTAATTATTCAAATAAGCAAAACAAATAATTATTCAAACAAATAAATAAATTAGTTAATTAATATTGAAAAGACCTGAAGACAAGGAGGGAGCTCAGGCTGATATTGAGATCGGAGTTTCTGAAGGTGAGAGAGTTCTCTCGGAACACCGAAATCGGAATCCATTCGCCGGCGAGTTTTCCGATGAGTTTCTCGACGAGATTTTGTTGTTGAGAGAGAGAGAGAGTAGACTGTGAAATACCTACTTTGAAACAAACTAATTGCTTTGGGGGCTTGGGGTTTTATATTATCCTTATTTATTTATTTTTTTTATGCAGCAGGACGGCGATATATACGAGTGTGGTGCTTTTGGATATAAGCAAGCACCAACCAAGCCCACCTATTTTAAAGCCCATTGTTTTGGTTTTATTAACGGGAATTGCCATCGATCACAGCTTTTTTTACCTGTTTTGTTGCGTAACAAAACTTGTTTATAATACTTGCCTTTCGTCAGTTCTCGAATTTTTCTTTTCGTAATATTTGTTCGAGAAAAATGCCCATATGTACGTAATTTAGGACGGTTACATGAGTATATATTATGTATCATATTTCAATAGTAAAATTACAATTACAAATGTACCTCTCTCTCATACGTACTTAGGAAAATTAAATATTATTTGTTATATATAAGTGTGATGAGATAGTTTAAATAACGATAAGTTCATATTATCTCAGATTTTGATTTTAACTTTGATATATCTTAGAATTCTTTAGAAAAGAATATTATTTCGAAAAAAAACTACTATTCTTAAACAAATTATCGTCCTCTTATTACTGTAATCTAAATTTTCAAACTGTTGATTTTTTGTCAATGAAAATATATATATAGGTTTCCATTCTAAGGTAAGTGACATATTGGCATTGATATAATGTGATTGTCAAATTAAAAATTTTAAAATGAAGTTATTATAGTATTATTAAATTAAGATCTAAGCAGAAAAACTTTAAAAAAAACTCTCACTTTCACAGAATATTTATAAAGCTATTTAACAAATTATAAAAGTTAATGCCTTTTTAATCACAAATTTATACCATTTTTGTTGCGTAAGAAAAGATAATAATTATTGCACTTGCCTTTACTTTGCTCGTAATATTTTATGGGAGTTTGTAAATTTTATTATTTTCGTATATTTAGCAAAATACAGTAAAAATTGAAGGGTAAAAGCGTCATTGAAGACATTTGGCGGATATACTAACAATACAATGGATATGCTTGAAGTTTTAACAGGGCCCATGGACTCTGACACTTGAAATAATTTTGGACCAAAGCTCAACCAACACCTAACCAAACCCACTTTATTTCTTTTTTCTCAAAAATGAAACTACGATTCCTTGTTGAGCTAGAGTATATACTGACCTTGTTTGTTTCGATGTAACTGGACTATATAATTTAAAGTTACTTAGATTTAAAATGAGTTAGAGTGTTTGATTTGTTTAGTTTGTTGTATTTTTAAAATGGACAAAGAAACTTCAAATTCCATGATTTTTGCCGGGGAAGTTAGTTACCAAGTTTCACCATAGTCACCACAAGTTATATAACTATTTAATATAAAACATTAATTACTTACCAAACTTAATTAGGTAACCTCTAGTTATATATCAAGAAACCAAACACATTTACTTTAATTACCTTGGAACTTGTAGCTGTAATTTGATTATGGGGAATTTCAAGTTCCCGTATGATTATAAAAGTTGATGAAACAACAATATAGCTAATTTATCATTAAAAATTACATATACACGTATATTTCTTTTCCAAAATTTAGTTGGCAATCATGGTCTTGGATTATGATTACGGATTTTGAAAATAGAATTTAATGGTCGAGATAATAATTTGTAATTTATATGACAATTTTTGACAAATTCAATAATTAATCAACGATAAGAGGATTATATCCTCCATGTTCCAGTCATGAAATAAATCCAAAAATAAATTTTTATTTAAGAAAGAAATTTTATTGGAACTGTCCATATCCGGTTCATCCTTCATAACCATATCACATATTACTGAATATGATGATATTGGATGAATTAAAACAGTATTTTGTAAATACGTAATTATCCCGAATATATTAATCATTTCTTTCTTTTCCGACCGCCTCGAAGCGACAAAAGAAAGATCTTGTCTGTTAAAACAAATTCTGATCTATATTGGGTCTCTTAGTCGGATTCGAACTGAAGTTCTTCGAACATTTTTGACTGATTAATCGATTATTTTTGAAAAATCGGTCGACTTCTGTAACTTAGCTTGGACCTAATGTTTCTATTTTCTCTTTTTTATGTATGGGTTGAAATGATCGATTTTTTTCCCCATAGCAGTTCCAAAGAATTTTTTATCGAGCAATGTATGTGCAAGGTGGATTGATGAGCAGTGCCGGGGAAAAGTTCCTCATTCTGCTTTATATTTAGCCTTCTTTTATGTTTTAGTTCATAATTTTTTTACGTATGATTTAAGCTTTGAATGAAATGAAAACTTGAAATTAGTTCAATACTGATGATAGTGTCCTCCTACGCCTAATAACATGTTAACAGCAGTCACCGACAACACCATGGATCTCCTTGATAATGGATGTTGGTCTAAACACACTTGACTCTTGGCAGCAGGGTTCGTCACCAAAAGCTTCAGATTTTTCCTTAAAGCACTTTCCAATAATTAATCCTAATAATCTATGCAACTTGGAACACAAACTTGGATCCATAGGTTTTCCAAGATGAAAAAGGAAGATTAAACTAAACAAATCAAACGTAGTTGTGAAACAGATTCATCTCAACATAACCATTTAAGTTTTTCCAAGATCCACATAAAGCACATATCATAACAATATTAAAAACTAGTAATTAAAGAACAAAGAAAATAACTTATACAAAAACAGGGAACATATTTTTTTTTATTCTTGATCGTCGACAAGATCTCCGCCCTTCTACCCTGTGCTACTAGGTTAAAACTTATAGTACAAAGTAACTTGTCCTCATCCTTGACCTCGAAGCTTTGCAACTCTTGCCTAACATGAAGGACCGATGTACTCCATGTTCAACAATCTTTCCCGCTTTTCTTAGAGCCAGACTTCCCCGACTTTGGTTGTCCACGTTTTCTAGTGGAACTTCTTCCTTTGTTAATCGGAGTGGGTCTGGAAGAATTAGAAGACACATGGTGCCCAGGAACCAAAGCAGGGAACCCAACAGCAGGGATTCTACATATTGATCAAACTAGATTAAATCAAGGTTTTAATGGTAAATAGAGCTGCATGATAACCATCAGCATACACCTTCTCTAAGATTAAAGTTTGATGGGATAGGAAAAACGGGTACTTGATACATAGATCCCAAAAGACCATATATCTTTTTCTGACTAATTATTTATTGGGGAGTCTTAATCACTATACACACTATATGACTACAGGTTATATCAAATGCCAAAAGTCTTGTTTCTATTATTAAATGTTTCAGAAGGATGGACAGGAGGAACAGAGGCGTGCACAGAGCTTCATGTGGTGAGTATGTGCATCTCATAGAGACTACGAAGTAGTACAATAATATTGTTAGTGCTTAAGCAAAAAATATATATACGGGACAAGATACTTGTATATATTATAAAATTCTTCTATATTAATCTTTATCCATTTGAGACAGAAATATGGTTCAATGTTTAGGAAAAATAAAGTTTTTATGTGTCCATTAGTTTTTATTACTTCAGCCTACAATCAAATCAAAGTCAAGATCAATGTGAGTACTTTAAGGCAGTGCAACTCGACCAAAAAAAATGTCCAAAGGGTCAAGTGTGTATAATAGTAGCAAACAAAACTTGATCACAAGGCAACTTATGCCTATGCAAAGAAAGTTATAATCATCCAAAGGATGAGGATCTGAAAGGAATACAGACTTCGATTTTAATAGAATACAGCTAGTCGAATGGTTTCTAACAATGGAGGTCCTTCACATACAGATTCTTTTTCCCTTTGCTTCTGTGAATAAAAATATCTTCTAAAAAAGTGTTGTATAACTATAGGCAACCTGAAAAGATGAGGTGAACCATGTTTTATAGTTTACCAGACACATTTGAGTTGAAAACAGTGTGTACAATCAAGCTGCCTTATTATAATCAAAGGAATGGGAGAGTATTGGCTACAACAACAGAGCATGAAAAGATGCAAAAGTTTTAAGAATTATGAGGTCTTATGTCTAAATTCACAAAGGACTTTTTTAGCATAAGGCAATAAGGAGTGGTGACCAGGAAGAACTGATATCCAATGATCGGCGTACAAGTGCCCTGAGTCTATCACTAAACATGATTTTTACCAATGTTATACGGTAGCTAATTCCTAGGCAAACAAACACAAAAATACTTTGATTTCCCCTAAATAGCCTAGAGGCCAGGGCATGCTAATAACTTAACAACCAAAATGACACAAACTATGTTATAATATTGTTTCGCCTAAATAGCCTTGCCGCCTAGGCATGCTAATAACTTAACAACCAAAATGACACAAACAATGAAAAGTAGCTTCATATAGTATGCTGTTATAGGATACAAACATGCGCTCAATGATATGATAACAATAAAACATAACACAACAAAGAAAACAAGGGCTTAATTCAATTTTCATACCCAACAAGAGCACAGCAGACTCCTGCTTGGTCATGGAAGCATCAAATGCCTTTGTACTATGCAAGGAAAGGCGCAAAGCTTGGTTTTCGGCTACAACACAGTTGAGCAACATCCCAAGCCTCTTGCATTCCCCTTCAAAGTACCTACTCTTCATCTCCAATTCCTTAACATACAGTTTCTTTCTCTCTCGAGATCGAACAGCTGCATCCCTGTTCCTCTCTTGCCTGATAATTACCATAATACTTTAACTTAGCAATCACATTTACATCACACAACCATCCAAATTAAAACCACGTTCAACAAATTAAAATCAAGCTTATCAACACTTTAAAACAAAAAATTCATCACCACAAATTACGCTACATCCAAATTATTATATTAAAACGGAAAATTAAGCTACATGCAAATTATTCATAAACATCCGATCTTTTAAATATATCAATTACAATAAAACATAATCCCGAGTCAGAACACCTAACAATCAATTAAATAACCATAAACTAACATAAACTAAAATCCCGAACAATGTACCAAAATCCGATAACTTTCAACAATTAAAAACCCCTAGCATTCAATTAACGAGTCGAGAAAATCATTGAAAATCACAAAATACCTCTTCCGCTTTTTCGTAACAGGATCCTCCTCCTCTCCATCCTCACTCTCCTTATTCAGCTTCTTCATACCCTCCGGAGACTCCGCTTTCGAATCAAAACCATCACCGCCACAACCCCCAACCTCCTCTACACAACTCGCTTTCGAATTCGAATCAAAACCATTCGAATCAGAACCGTTACAACTAACAACCTCGCCACGTGGCGACGCCTCCGATTCAACCGGCGAATCAAGCAACATATTGAACAGTAAACCATTATTCTCATCTTCATCAAAGTCGTCGTTCATTAACAGCTGCTCAATTTCAACGATCTTCTGTTTCGGATCCGGATCCGAAACATGACCCGGATCCGAACCTTTACCCGGAGATTCCTTCAGAAAATCAACGTCGTTGAGAAAATCAGGATCGTTTAGTAGCTGCTCCAAATCGAACTCGTCGTCTCCGATGATCAAATCGCTCATATTTAATTGAAATTTAAAACTAAGACAGATAATTTTAAAAAGTTTTGATTTATGTACAGATACAAGAACCCTAATTTTTGCATAAGAAGAAAAAAAATTACATTGTGAATTTGATGATGTTTGTAGTTATATACATAATACGTGTGTATGAATTGTATGAGGAAAAGGAGGAGAAACGCGGGTTTGATTCCTTGTATGTTAAGGAAAGGCGAGGGGTGAACGGGGTTTTCGAAATTCGGAATTAATCGATTGAATTATATTGGGATAAGAATTTGTGATTTATCAAAATATTTTAAAAAATTAAATATGTTATTTATGATTTATAGACGATTTTATGAATAAGAGAAAAATTAAATAAATTATTGTCGGTTTTAAAAAATAAGCCTATTTTTTTTGGTAACTAACTTGTGGTGGCCATGGTTGAGTTTGGTAACTAACTTCTCCTATATTATGGTAACTACAAACACCATAAAACTTGAAGTTCCCTTACCCAATTTAAAATATATCAAACCAAGCAGAGTAACTCATTTCGAATCCAAAAAACTTTATAGCCCGTTTGGGAAACTGGATTTCATTTGTAATTCTGGATTTGATCAAATAAGCTGTTTGAAAATTTGGATTTGAATTTTATTTGAAATCCTGGACATTCAAATATTAGTATAAATATGAGAATTTGAAATGACAACTCAAATCCTGTCATTTGAAATCCCTTATTTGAAATTAAATATAAGTTTCCAAACGCCCTCCTAAGTTACGTAGTTAGTTTATATCGAAACAAACGAGGCCTTAGATGTATTTGGTGAGTGATTGAGTGTGGCGGGTGTTAAATTAAGGGTACAGATCTAACGGTGGAGTTTCGTGATATTAAAGGTACAAATCTACGGTGGAAATCCGTGATTTTACGCCACACAAATTTAACAGTAGCTAAAAAGAAATTAAAAATTATTTTTCATTATGTTTCATATGTAATGGTGATCGTTTATAATTTAACATATGTATTGTTGGATATATTTGATAATGTCATGTCTAATATGATTTATGTATAATTTTCAGATCTTACTTAAACAGGACAAATCGGTACTTAACTGAAATCAGCACTTATACTGAAGTCGAAACTTAAGTTATCAGTACTTAAGATTCAGGAGATATTTATCAGGAGATAATATCAGGACTTAAAGGAATCTTTGAGATAAGGAAGACGACTGATTGAAAGTAAAGAAGATCAAGACAAACGTAAGAAGAGATATGCATGAAGGAATTCTGTGAAAAATGGAATACTTGGAAGAAAAGATAACTGATTGATATATTTTAGGAAGCAGAATTATATTTCATATCAATTAGCGATTATCTTGTAGTTGTGTGATATATAAACACAGATATAGGGTTTATATTATAAGTGTTATCATTATCGAGAATATTATTCATTGTAACCCTAGCAGCTCTCGTGATATTTGTTCATCACTGAGAGAGGACAGTTCTACATTGTAACAGAGTTTAATAAAGTTTGTTTTCTGTTACTTGTGTTCTTTGAATTCGATTTGATTGTGTTATACACTGTATTCAACCCCCTTCTACAGTGTGTATGACCTAACAAGTGGTATCAGAGCCTATCTGTTAACACACAAATAATTTAAGATCCAAAAACAATCATGTCTGAAGCAGAAACTCCAACCAAGCCCTCCAAAACTGAAGAACCCCCAAAGACTCAAATCCATAGTCGATATGAGGCTATTAGAGTTCTCATACTAAAACCATCTGAATATCCCATATGGAAGGTGAGGATGACTATGTTTCTGGAAGCTACAGATCCAGAATATCTTGACAGAATCAATGAAGGACCTCACAAGCCAACAAAACTCGTTGTTGTAGTTGCAGGTGAAGCAGCAAAGTCTGTACCAAAGGAGAAGAGTGATTACACTGCTGAAGATATCGCATCAATTGCTAAGGATGCTAAGGTACGACACTTGCTGCATAGTACCATTGATAATGTAATGTCAAACAGGGTAATTAACTGCAAGACTGCAAAGGAGACATGGGATGCCTTGGAGACAAGGTGCCAGGGAACTGATTCGATTAAGAAGAACAGGAAGACAATACTCACTCAAGAGTATGAACACTTTGACTCAAAGCCTAATGAGTCATTCACTGATTTATATGACAGATTTGTCAAACTCTTGAATGATTTATCACTAGTTGATAAGGAGTATGATCTTGAAGATTCAAACCTTAAATTCCTGTTAGCTCTTCCTGAAATTTGGGATTTGAAGGCAACGATTATAAGAGACAATTATAATCTTGACGAAACAACTCTTGATGAAATTTATGGGATGCTCAAGACCCATGAACTTGAGATGGAACAAAGAAGCAAGAGGAAAGGAGGAAAGTCAAGGACAGTTGCTCTTAAGGCTGCAGAAGAATCCCCCAAGGCAGCTACCTCAAGGAAAGGCAAGGGAAAAGCGCTCATCACAAAGTCTGATATTGAGTCATCAAGTTCTGATAGTGATGATGACTCAGAAACTGAAAGCTTTCCTGAGATGGATGTTGATGAAGAGATGATGAAGCTGTGTGCTCTTATGGTGAAAGGAATCACAAGTATTGCATACAAAAAGTTAAGGAAGGGAAAGAAGTTTTTCAGGAAAGGTGCAAGTTCTGATAAGAAGAGTTTCAGAAAATCTGAAGGCAAATGAGGGAAGTCTGACAGAGGAGATTACACAAATGTCAAATGCTACAACTGTGGTGAGAAAAGCCACATATCTCCTGATTGCAAGAAAGTAAAGAATGACAAAGGCAAGGCTCTTGTCACAAAGAAGAAAAGCTGGACAGACACTTCAGATTCTGAAAGTGAGGAGAACTATGCCTTGATGGCAAATGCTGATAGCAGTTCTGAAGCTGTTGAGTTAAAGGTACCCCAAACTACTTATGCCTTTCATACTGATGATATTAATGAGTTGAGAAGATATCTTAAAACCATGTTCATTAGTTATAGAGATCAAAATTTAACATGTGAAAGATTAACTTCTGAAAATCTTGCTTGTAAAAAGAGGAATGATTATTTAGAAAAAGAGTTAGTCATGTTCCATCAAACTTAGAAAGATAGAGATGATACTTTCTATGTTAGGGATGAAGTACTTAAAATGAATGAATCTCTAAAAACTGAGTTAGAAAAGGAAAGAGAGATTATCAGGACTTGGACTAACTCTGGCAGAACAACTCAAAATTTGTTAAGTAGTGGAAACTGGAAAGAGGGCTTAGATGGAGATGATAAGAATGATAAAGGAACTGTAGAAATTAAGCCTATAGTTGTTAAACAAAAACCAAAGTTAAAACATGTTAAGTTTGTAGCTGTAAAGTCTGATACTGAGAAATCAGAAGTTAAAAAAGAATTAATTTCTGACAAACTAAAACAGGAAAAGACAACTGAAGTTAACGTAGGTTTAATGACAAAAAAGCAGCTTAAGCATAAGCTGAAAGATGTTAAGAATGTAAACAAGGCAAAGTCGCCTAAGAAAAATAGGAATGGAAAGGAAGGTGTGAATAAAAGCAATGATTATAAGCCTGTCCTGATACTCCTTGGAAAACATGTCATAACTGTGGAAGTTCTAACCATCTGGCTTCTTTTTGCAGGAAGAATAAGAACATAAACTCCTTACCTTCAAAGTCAGGAGTTAAGAGTCAGTCTGTTAGATATAGGCCACAAAATCCTTGTTTTTATTGTGGTAGTTTATGGCATTCCATTTATACTTGTAAGAAATATCATAGTTTGTACTATGATTATTATCAAATAAAACCTTCTTTAAAGAAAGTTAGCATTGTTCCTTCTAGTGTAAGTTCTGATTCAAAGTCTGATAGTGTAAATGCTGATAAGAAAAATGTTAACATAAACTCTGATGCTAAACCCGCTGCAAATGTTAACAAACTTAATAAGGCCAAAGGATCCAAGCAAGTCCGGGTCCTTAAAACTAATCATTAGTGGTCTTTTGATTGCAGGGTAACAAGAAAAATATCCTAGTTCTGGACAGTGGATGCTCAGGACATATGACTGAAAATAAAGCCCTGCTATCAGACTTTGTGGAGAAAGCTGGACCAAGTGTTTCTTATGGATATGGCAACATTGGAAAAACACTGGGATATGGCAATATCAATCTTGGGAATATCATCATTAAAGAAGTAGCTCTGGTCTCAGGACTTAAACACAATCTGCTGAGTGTTAGTCAAATCTGTGACAGAGGTTATCATGTGGATTTCTTTGAAGAACACTGTGAAGTTGTAAGTAAATCTACAGGCAAAGTTGTTCTGAAAGGATACAAGCATGGTAACATTTATGAAGCCAAGCTTTCAACAAGTTATGATGGTTCTACAATCTGTCTAATGAGTAGAGCATGTCAAGCAACTGGATAAATAGGTCAAAGATTCTGTGAAGATCATAAGAAGTGATAATGACACTGAGTTCAAGAATTTGATCATGGAAGAGTTCTGCAAAGACCATGGAATCAAGCAGGAATTTTCTGCTCCTGGAACTCCACAGCAAAATGGAGTTGTTGAAAGAAAGAATAGAACTCTTATTGAAACTGCACGAACAATGCTTGATGAAGCAAAGCTACCAACCTATTTTTGGCCTGAAACTGTGCAGACTGCTTGTTTTACTCAGAATGCAACACTCATTAACAAGCATGGAAAGACACCATATGAGATGGTGAAGAAAAAGAAGCCAAATCTGAAGTATTTTCATGTATTTGGATGCAAGTGTTTTGTTCTTAAGACTCATCCTGAACAGCTATCCAAATTTGATTTAAAAGCTGATGAAGGAATTTTTGTTGGATATCCACTTTCTACAAAAGCCTTCAGAGTCTACAATTTAAGAACAAGGGTTGTCATGGAATCTATCAATGTCTCCTTTGATGATAAGAAGATTACTGGGCTTAAAGATCTTAATGATCATGATCAGCTGAGATTTGAAAATGAAGACTTAAATTCTGATACTGAAAATCCTGACAGTCTAAATCATGATACTGCAAACTCTGATGGATTAAACTCTGATGTTATTGAAACTGTGGTGACTACGCCAAAGGAAGATGCACCTGTGCAGGGGGAGCATACTGAAGATATAACCACATCTCAAGAAGCATCAGAACATTCAACTGGCTCTTCAAGTTCTGATTCATCAAGTTCTGATAAACCAAGTTCTGATAATTCTGAAAACTCAAATTCTGAAGGATCCAACTCAGAGAGCATAGTTTCAGGGGGAGCATCAGAAAATGTTGATGAAGATAACATGGATCATGGGGAGCATCCAGTTCTAGAGAAAACCTTCCATTTGCAAGGAAGTGGACTAAATCACATACACCTGACTTAATTATTGGAAATCCTGATGCAGGTGTCAGAACTAGAATAGCTACTTCAAATGAATGTCTCTATAATTCTTTTCTCTCTCAGACTGAACCAAAGAAAGTGGAAGAAACTCTTCAAGATGCTGATTGGGTGCAAGCAATACAGGAAGAGTTAAATGAATTTGAAAGAAACAAAGTCTGTACCCTAGTGCCAAGACCAAAGAACAGATCTGTTGTTGGTACAAAGTGGGTGTTCAGAAATAAAACTGATAGTGATGGCATAATTATAAGGAATAAAGCAAGGCTGGTTGTAAAAGGATATTCTCAACAGGAGGGAATTGATTATGATGAAACATTTGCACCAGTTGCTAGATTGGAAGCCATAAGGATATTTTTGGCTTATGCTGCTCACAAAAAGTTTACTGTCTTTCAAATGGATGTAAAAAGTGCTTTTCTCAATGGAGAATTGGAAGAGGAAGTATATGTTGAACAACCTCCAGGCTTTGTAGATTCCAAATTTCCAAATCATGTCTACAGGCTTGATAAAGCACTTTATGGCCTTAAGCAAGCTCCAAGAGCATGGTATGAGACTTTAGCTCAGTTTCTTCTGGAAAGTGGATTTAACAGGGGAACTATTGACAAAACACTGTTCTACCTCAACCATGGAAATGACTTACTTTTGGTGCAGATATATGTTGATGATATCATTTTTGGTTCTATAAATGACAGACTTTGCAAGAAGTTTGCCAAACTGATGCAGTCAAGATATCAAATGAGTATGATGTGGGAACTCATCTATTTTCTGGGCCTTCAAGTCAAGCAGAATGAAGAAGGCAATTTTATTTGTCAAACCAAGTATACCAGAAATTTGCTGAAGAAATTTGGAATGCAAGATTGCTCAAGTGCATCCACTCCCATGGCCGCTGCAACAAAATTGGATAAGGATACTGGTATATCAGTAGATATTACTGATTATAGAGGTATGATTGGCTCTCTACTCTATCTAACTGCTAGTAGACCTGATATCATGTATGCTACCTGTCTTTGTGCAAGATTTCAAGCAGATCCAAGAGAACCTCACTTAACAGCTGTGAAAATAATTTTCAAGTATCTTAAGGGAACAACTGATCTGGGATTGTAGTATCCCAGAGAATCAGATTTTAAACTAATAGGTTACTCAGATGCAGATTTTGCAGGTTGCAAAATTGACAGGAAAAGCACAAGTGAAAGCTGCCAATTTCTTGGAGGCAGATTGGTTTCTTGGTTTAGCAAGAAACAAAAGTCAATTTCCACATCAACTGCAGAAGCAGAGTACATTGCTGCAGGAAGCTGTTGTGCACAGATTCTTTGGATGAAGAATCAGTTACTGGATTATGGGTTAACATATTTTAAAATCCCTATTTACTGTTATAATCAAAGTGCTATTGCTATGACAGGTAATCCAGTGCAACACTCAATGACAAAGCACATCAGCATAAGGTACCACTTCATAAGGGAATATGTGGATGAAGGTACAATGGAATTGCACTTTGTTCTAATAGATCAACAAATAGCAGATATCTTCACAAAACCACTGTGTAAAGCTACTTTTACAAGATTGATAAATGAACTTGGAATGGTTTCAGGTTCTTTCTCTAAATCTGCTTAGTTTTTGTTCTGATGCATCAGATTTTATGATCAGTATTTACAGATATTATCATCTTTGTGTATTCTGTGCCTAATTGAAAATTGCTTAAGTACTGATTGTTGTCTGATGTGAATTTCTAAACTCTGATAGTGATATGTATATTTATGTGATTATTCAATCCAATGAGGATAACTGTGATAGATGCTAACCTAGTAGTCTTTGATATACTAAAGATCCCATGTTTGAAGTAATTGTTTATGTGGAAATCTTTTAACACAAGCAAATTCTGATATTGAGCTTAGTTAAGTTTACTTTGTGTATCTTATTACTAAGTCAAAAACTAGAATAATGCTTCATATCTGTTAAGTTCTGATGTTAGTAAATCTGGTGAATGTACTAAGTGCTGATAAGCCTCACTTATCAAAAGAAAAGGAAAAGAAAAAGAAATAAAAATCAAGTACTCATTTGAGATCTAGAGTAAAAAATGTGGAAGGGAAGACCCAAGTGCATTGCTGGTATTAAGTAATATACATCAGAAAAGCAAAAATAAATATTTTTCTTGGTGACTTTTTCACAATCTATGATTACTGGAGAAATACTCTGATAATAGCATAAATTTTGATAAGCAGTCGTGACTCACTTACACTGAGAAGCCACTGTAAAATGGAATTTCAAAAGATGCATAAAATAAGCACAAGACAGTTGAGGTGGACTCATGCATGAACTCATTCTAAAGTAGACTTCAGAATCATGACAGATTTTGAGCAAAGTTCTTAGTTATGCCTTATTTCTAAGATGTACTGAAGTGAATCAGACTTTAATCTTTATCTGATATTTAGCTTACTGCACACACATACACTCCATATGAATGATGAAAATTACTATGGTGATAAATGTTGTTTTAGATGAACGTTTCAATGTCAGTTACATAAATTCTGAGGACAAGTTATGATGGAAGTTCTGATGATTAAGTTTTGAAGAAACGAAATCAGAATTTGTGTGAAGAATTACAGATATAGGCATTCACTTTTCGAGTTAAGAAATCATGTTCTGATGACTGTTAAGTTCTGATATAAGTCTAAGTTCTGATTTTAAACTCCGATTCTTTACTTGACTTATTTGTGGTTAAAAATCTGAAACAGTCTTCTTTAAAATCAGAATATGTGTGGGTGAGATATTAACAGTCAATATAATTTGGGTTAGTGGTACACGTCTATGCACAATAATGTTTACTGGTTTCATGTGCGCATTAAATCCTGTTTTACACTTCCAATGGCTGTTATTATTCTCCTCAGTCTAGGGAGACGAGGTAGAATTATTTCTAGCTGTAACCATTCAAATTTCTTTGTGACTCTTGGCATTCTATTGGCTATATAAACCAACACTTCATTCCAGCCAACACATCTCTCATTTTCTCACAAACTCACTCTCTTCTTATTCTTATCACCACAAATGGCTGAGTTTTGCTGGTTTTACAATTATGGCACCGAGACTGTACATGTTTTTCAAAATGGAATTCCAACTCCATATCACATCAACAACATTCCTTATAATCTCTAGATTCAATTTCCAGAGATCATTAAACATAACCTGTTGACAGTCCAAAGAGATCTACATCACCGTCATCTCCGACAGCAGGAGCGAATCATTCGTCTCGCTGTTTTTTTTGTTGAGAGTAGGAAGAAGAAATAATTTATGCTCCATGTTTCTCTTCACCGTCAGCTTTGTCAGTCTTCTTAGACTTAGGACAAAAGCTATTGATGTTAGGATTTGTAGCTTAGGACAATCTTGTACTTTTGAGCTTGTAATTTAAATTTCATGAAATGTATTTGCTCAATATATGAATGAAATTTTATATTTATGCAAGATTTTACCTCTGAGTCGTTTGATTTTCTGATAATATATTAAATCCTGATACTAACCATATTCTGATGACCTTTTTAGCTCTGATACAAATCAAGTTCTGATTCTGACGTGGCAGGATTTATTTACTTGATTTATTTTTGGTCATTCTCTTATTGGTCATATTTTTACAGAATATTGGTCACACAGTGATAAAAATTTATTAAGTGGGAACAGTTTTAATTTTTAAAAATAAAACTGAACTACCTTGATTAATGGGATTACTTGGTAAGTGGAACGGTTTTTCCTTGAAAAACTGCATGTGATAAGTAATGATTACTGAATACCCGTGCCCATTAAATATCTTTTACTGCTGCATGTCTGACAGGTGTCCCAACGGTTACTTTTTCTACCGTGTATAAGTAAAAGAGAGAAAATATTGTAAAATCTTTTATTTACTTTCACATTTTATCTCTCTCTCTCTCTTTACTTCTATTCTCTCTCATCTACTGACGATTTTTCATACAGACATTTTCTCAAACACCTTACAGGCAACTTTCTTTCTCACGAATTCTCATGGCACCCAAGGACATAATCTTCGATGGAGCAACGTTTGTTCCCAATAACTTCTCTGCTATTCTTAGCAAGCCAGAAGCACCCTCTGAACTTCATTTCATTCAGGACTTTCTTACTAGTTCTGATATTGGGTATGCTCTGACTCAACCCGAAGTAGTTTCTGGTACTCAAGTACTGGAGTTCTGGAGAAGCGGTGTGTATGATGATGGTGGTGCTCAAGGGTCCGCAAGTATCATTTTTTCATCTGGGGAGGATGAGTATGTTGTGACCTTGTCTACGGTTCGACAAGCACCGCAGCTACCTGAGAACTGTGTTTACTCTACTGTTGATGAGCCAGTTCTTCAAAACATGATGGTCAGTCTGGGATATGAAAGAACATTGGCAAAGCTGGGCCAGTTGAAGAGATCTTTCATTAGGAGGGAATGTAGTTTCTTCTTTGATTGTATAACTAAAGCTTTTGCAAACAAATGTTCCAATTTTGATGCAATTCCCATATTCAGCCAACAAATCGGGTATGCTCTCATAAATCAAACTGATTTTGACTATGCAAGTGTTGTCATAGATTTTATTGGGGACATAATGAATGAAGATAGATCTACTATTTATTTTGCTAGATTCTGTCAGCTTATTTATAGTTTCTGTTGTGATAATAAGCCCCAAGGTTATGGTGAATTAATTTCATCATTCAGAATAGCTAAAAGAGCTTTTACTGATTTATTATCTACTGATAATAAGAAGGCTGTGTTAAGACCCCTCTTAATTCCTTTATCTGTCAAACAAGCCTTAAATAACCTATGATCCTGTTAAGTACAATGCATTATATCCTGATGTTCAACCATCTGAACCTCATCCATCAACACCTACCACCTCTACTCAGCCACCACAAACTTCTCAACCTCAACCATCAGAACCAACAGTGCAGCCTTCATCTTCCAAACCTAAGAGGACTAAGAAAGTATCTCAGACACAACAGAAGAGAAAGAGATTCATTCAGCGAGATGAATCAGATGCTGAGGAACAGGTGCCTGTAACAACACCTGTTGTTCAAGAAGCTGAGAAGGTCTCTTCTCAGAAGGATGATGATATTGGGAGTTCTAGGCCTCTAAAAAGACTTAGAAAGCATAATTCTGATGATACAACTCCTAAAGTCACCTTAAAAGCTAAAAGATTCAAAACATTGGCAAAAAGGCCTGAAGATTCTGGTAAAGGAATGGAAGCAGCAGCTAAGGAAGGGGATCAGGAATCTCTGATCTCACAAGACCCTGTTGAAGCTCACAATTCTCCTAGCGCTGATTCAGATCCTCATGCCACTCATCACTCACCACTACATGAGCCAGAATCTACTCACATTCCTACACCTCTAGTATCTCCAGTAAATATTGATACCCAGGGGCCAAGTGGAAACTCTGGAATGGGTGGAGGTCTCTCATCAAGTAGAGCTGGAACTACAAGTCATAGAACAAGTTTTGATACTGGGAGAAGAATAACTTCTGATACTGGTAAAAGGATAAGTTCTGATGAACTTTTGGATCTTGATGAAGAAATTTCAAGACAGTTATTTCTGAAAGAAAATCCAGGAATGGACTTTGAGAGTCTAATGGAAGAAGAAGCTAGGCTTAAGTTAGAAAAGGTCAACTCCAAATCTGAAGCTTCTGTTTTTAAAAAGAAACTTCCTACGGCTAAAGGCATTGTGATAAAAGAAAGGACAAATTATGTGGCAATCAAGGCCAAATCACAATTGCCGATAGATCCAAGGTCCAAGGGCAAAGAAAAAGTTGGTGAACCTGTAAAGGTTTATGTGACTCCTATGGATAAAGAAATTTCTTATGAAGATGTTAATCTTAATCTGACTTCAAGCAAGATTTCTAAGACAACCTCTGACATGACTCAAGTTGTTCAGAGTCAAGATATAGTTAGTTCTGATATAACAATGAAGCAAGCAACCTCTGACATAGCTCAAGTTGGCTTGATATCAGAAGATAAGTCAAAGGAAACCTCTGACATTGCTCATGTTAAATCCTCAAAGTTACTCCTACCAGGATTCACTAAAGCCAAACATACTCAACCTTTGAAGACTACAGCAAGTGGTTTTGAAGCAAGAGTGGTTACTGGAAAGGAAGCAAGAGATAAATCTGGATTGGGTAGTGCTGATGAAAGAAGAGTGTAGAACACAACCAATGATCCAACTTCCTTAAGTGAACCAGGTATTGGAGCAACTCCTGAAAGATTGAATCAACTAGAATCTGTACAGATGGTCTACCATACCTTCTTGAAAGAACACATCTTGTTATATTTCATGACAGATGTAAGGGTTTACCATATAAGGGAAAATGCTATGCCACTAAAGTATTTTGAGGAACTAGAACATGTTTTATTCTTACTTCAAGTGAATGACAGAATAACAGAAAGTGCTGCAAGTTATTTGAAGACTCAAATTCAGAGACAGAAAAGGCTTTATTCTGTAAAGTCTAACAACACATATTGTCCCAAGTACAGAGATCACAAGGGTGATATTGTTGATCAGAACATATCTTGGTATTAAGGGACTTGAATTCAATCTAGAGTCTGACAAAGCCTATGTCATAAGACTAGATCAGGAGTTGAGAAAAGCAAAAATTAATGATCTCAGATATGCTATCTTTCAAACTGGTGAAGATACTGCAGAACTCAAAGATGTTAAAAGGAGGATGATTGATGAACTCAGATATGCTGAGAGATGTTTGTTAAAGAACTATCTCAGAACAACTCCTGACATCAAAGAGATCAGAAAGTGAAGCCAAGTCAAGATCTACAACTGCTCAAATTCTGATATGTATACAGACTGAAGTTGTTATCAGAAGTTAAAGTTGGTAAAGTTTTAAGGACTGTAAGTTGTAGTTATCTAGTCAAATTCTCATGCATTTGTACTTAATATTTTTGACATCATCAAATATCTGTTAAAACATGTATAATATGCTAATTTACAAGTTGGGGGAGATTGTTAGATATATTTGATAATGTCATGTCTAATATGATTTATGTTTAGTTTTCAGATCTTACTTAAACAGGACAAATCAGTACTTAACTGAAATCAGCACTTATACTGAAGTCAGAACTTAAGTTATCAGTACTTAAGATTCATGAGATATTTATCAGGAGATAATATCAGGACTTAAAGGAAACTTTCAGATAAGGAAGGCGGCTGATTGAAAGGAAATAAGATCAAGACAAATGTAAGAAGAGATATGCATGAAGAAGGAATTCTGTGAATAATGGAATACTTGGAAGAAAAGATAACTGATTGATATATTTTAGGAAGCAGAACTATGTTCCATATCAATTAGCGATTATCTTGTAGCTGTGTGATATATAAACACAGACATACGGTTTACACTATAAGTGCTATCATTATTGAGAATATTATTCATTGTAACCCTAGCAGCTCTCGTGATATTTGTTCATCACTGAGAGATGACAGTTCTACATTGTAATAGAGTTTAATAAAGTTTGTTTTCTGTTACTTGTGTTCTTTGAATTCGATTTGATTGTGCTATACACTGTATTCAACCCCCTTCTACAGTGTGTGTGACCTAACATGTAATGACAGAAAAGAAGACCATATTTTATTATTTTTAATCCAGGTGATGTTATGTTTAGTCTGTTTTTTTGTTAATCTAGGTGTTATTGAGTTTCTTAATTACTTTTTTTATAATTTCATTTGCATATTTTTGTGGTGTGAAATTTTTTCAAATTGTATTTTCAGAATCATGGGAAGAAGATAGAATTGTATGTTTTTTTCTCTGTTGTGTTTGTTGAATTGTTATTTGGTACTTATATTTTGGTATTTGGGTGTGATGGTATGTTATTTGTGGCAGGTGTTTCCAATATGGTTGCATGACAATCTAGGAAATTTTTTATCATGAGTTGTCAAGATTGTGATACCGAGTAATAAGACATGGTCTATTTGTTATCAAACGAAAAGATCGAGTTTTACATTTGTAAAGGACTTTGAAAAATTATATGGTCTTGAAGAAAATTATATTCTTATATTTAAATATCCTGGACATTCAAATTTTTTGAGCGAATTTTTGATCGAAGTTCTTTGGAGATATCATATTTGAAATTGTGCAAGATATCAAAGAGGCGTAATATTTTTCCAAAGTCTGAATATCAGTTAAGATTTGGTAAAGGGAATACAATTAATGTTTTTCTTCTTAAAAAATATTAAATGTAAGGAATTGTGCAATTTAAGATTTTTTGTTCGGTATTTTGTTCTTGACTTAACCTCTGATTTTGTATTGTTATTGCCGGGTATTGTTAAATATCATGTTGACATGTTAAATAAGTCTAATGATGGTTCTTCCTTGCTATCATTGTGGAATGGGAGACATGGTTGTGGTGGATTTGTCATTGTATTAGGTTTTTCAAGAATTGATCACAAGTTACACAATGCGGTGTTAAGTAACCAGTCGCACTAAAATCTTAAGGTGGTAGAGAAAGGCCCGAACAAGATTTTATATTCCCCTAACACTCCCCTTTAATCGTACGATAATTTTTTTACCGACTGACAAAAACAAATAGAACCAATACCAATATCAACACCAACAACAAATATTTAAATTAAATAGATAAGGACTGGAGAACTCGAACCCGAGTCCCTCCCTAAACCGAACTCTGATACCATGTTAAGTAATCAGTCGCACTAAAACCTTAAGGTGCTAGAGGAAGGCCCCGAACATGATATTATACTCTTTAACATGTGGTACGCATAATAGTTAGTTATATTTTTTAGAGAATTTAACAAATATACCAACTTTTGGATATTTATTTGCAACTCTACTACCTTACTTAAAATCTTGCAAATTTACTATCTTTTTAAACATATAAACAATTAAATTACAAAAATACCATCCCTCTACCCTATTTATCATCCTCATCCTTCCTCACCTCATCTTCCTCCATCATAACCTCCTCCACAACCCTCTCCTCTTCCTTCATAACCACAACCTCCCACACCACCACCGCCATCTCCGCCGACGGCACCGGTGCCGGAGCTAATTTTTTCTTTTAACAAATTAGAAAAACAATCGATCGCTAATTTTTTCTTTTAACAAATTAGATATTTTTACTTCGAAGAAAAAATTCACTTGAACAATTTCAACCAAACATTCGATTTATTACATATCAAATCAACGCACACAACTCTCTCAATTACACAAACTAATACACGCACTAGACATGGAAGACATTAAGAAGGTGTTCAACGACTTCGATTCTAACAGCGACGGCAAAATCGACACGTCGGAGCTCCGTTCAATTCTCCTCACTCTCGGCACCGTCGCTTCTCCCAAGGAGATCGCTAGCATAATGTCGGAAATTGATTCTGATGGCGACGATTTCATCGACCTCAAAGATTTCGCTACTTTTCATCTCGCGAACTCCGGCGATGACAACGCCGTTAACAGGAGTTACGCGACGCTTTCGACATGTACGACCGTGATAAGAACAGAGTCATCTCTGTGAGTGAATTGCATTAAACATTGAAGAGTATGTGATATGAGAATTGTGGGTAAACTGAAATCTGATATGAGAATTGTGAAATCATTATTGTATGTTTGTATGTTATTTACCGGTCATGGGAAGAGGAAGAGGAAGATTAAAGAAATGGATTTTGGTTGTTTTTTAGTTGATTTGATAGTTGCTTTGTGGTATTAGTATTGGCCCCGCAGGGGCATTCATTTTTCTCCATTTGCAACCACCTGGACAACTAATTTTGCAATTAAACGTAATTTTTAACATATTTTTTCAAATTTGCATTTGTGGTTACATATATGGTTACTAGCAGTTGCAGATATGGTTGCAAAAGCAACCTCCGTATTTTTGCAAATATTTTTTGAAAGATAGTATTTTTGCAATTTATTTTAAAAAATGACAGTATTTTTATAAAAAAGTTTGTAAAACTTGGGTATTTATGAAAAAAGCCCTATTTTTTAAGTATATTAGTTGTTAAATTAATGTATAATGATCATGTGTTTATTTTAAAGGGTTTTTTTCTGCTATAGTATGCTGGAAATTTTGCAAGATCTTTTTCGAAAAATTGGATACATGAATATTTTTCAAGTTTAATTGCTCGTAAAATACAATGAAGAGTTATGATCAAACTCAAAAGAAATATGTGTAAATTTGGAAGTGGGTGAGATAAATTTACTAAAGATAATGACTTGGGTGTAGGGGACATATGCATTTTCAATTTGCTCAATTATGGTCGAAAAATATTCAAAGTTGATGTTATTAGAGTGTGAAACATAATTTGTTTAACTCTACAGGTTATTGATTGTTTTTTTTCTTACTGTTTTATGGTTATTTTGTAAAGACATTTGCGTTAATGAATTAGTACATTTAATTTACAGACGGGGAAAGGAATACGTAGTGGTCTAACCGTGAAAAAATTCTCTGATCTCCAAATTTACATAACTTATATATTTGATTCATCTATTTTCCTTTATTGTTAACAATCAATCAGGGCGTAAGTACGGAGTGATACAAAGAGATGTTAATGCCTGAAGCGGTTTCTTCCTTCAAACGGTTACAAATACAATTAAGCAAACATCGACTATCATTTCTTTAAAATTGGGTGGGATACGTTTTTCTTGAAGATGAAATTGTTGGTTGCTTTATCTTGGATACGTGTTCAGGATGACAACTTTTTGACTATCAAACTGCGTGGCAAGGGGGTGCCGTTTGGGTTCAAGTTCACGGAATCACATGATTTGTATGTTATTATCTGGGTGTTCTTTGGGATCGCTTAGATTGTTTGGTTCTTTGCAATCATGTGAAATTTGAGATTCTTTAGGGTTATTACCTGCAATTTGTTTATTGGCGGCATATAGAGGGCATGTTGAGAATCTGAAAATCCGCCTTCAAACTGAATCGGCTTCAAATCCATTTGGATTCATCTTCACTTGCGGGTACAAACTATTTTTCATCCAGTATTCATGAAGGCACATTTCCGTGATCCGATCAAATTTGGTGCATTGTGCAAGATCGGTGATGGATACTTCTCGTAAATTAATATACATATTATCTCTTCGCAAGAATTTAAAAATGGAGCGGTTACTTTCCGTATCTGGAAATCACACACAATTTTGTATTTATTCATTATTACCCATTTCAAAATGGATTTTAGGTATGTCCCGTGTGAATAATACCATGGGCTAAGGTTTGTTTTGAATCTCTTCAATTTAAGTGGATCATATTTTGGTTTGTTACGAATTGGTATCGATCATTACATATATCTTGTAATGTTCATCTCACTTTTTACGTATCTTTACACGCACGCACAAGCGGGGGGTCTTTCGGGAAACAACATCTTTATTCTGAAATTTAAAATGAGGGGATTGTTGCGTACATTTTACCCTCCCCAAACCCTACGTTAAGCGGGATATATTAGGTATGTTTGGTTTGGTAATTTACAGACAATATGAAAGGATCGGATTATTATGTTTTCTATTTAGTTTTTCTCGGGTTTTAGTTTCTAACTCTATGAATGGTAGTTGAATGTTGTGTTTATGCTTTTGTACCAAGCAGTTGATGTGATTCGGGAAAAAAAACATAAGTAATGTTTGTTTTTTGGTTTTAATAATTTATACTTTATCATTTTTTTGTTTTTTCAACTTATACACATATTTCAAGACTTTTAAATTTCTAGAAAATATAACCAGATGTGATCCTGCAATTAAATGAATAATTATGGGCCTTTTTGGTACAGTTCACTTTCCTCTCAGATTATTGGTAATTTTTTATAGTTGTGATGATGTTGTTTTGCTATTTATCTTTCTTGACTATTTTGATTGGTTAGTTTTGATGTTGTTAGGTATTCACATTATATAAATGAAAGATATTATTAGATTTTGCTACCATGATTCATATTTTTTGATTTTACGATTTTATTAGTATATTTTGGTGTTGTTTTATCTGGTTTTGGATTTGGATAAAATATCCGGATCTGTTGCAGATTATATGACTATTTCTGTTACGAATTTTTCTGCAAATTTTTGTTTATTTTATGTGTCAAAAATACAAGTATCACCCATACAGAGAGTCAAAAATACAAGAATCACCCATACACAGATCAACCTTTGTTACAAATATGCTCCACCCATTACCAAACATGCAATAATAATTGTACCACACAACTTCAATTTCTCAACACTTATTAAATAGCCACAATGTAACTCTTTCTTCGTTGTTCCATTTTTTAAAAATTATGTACATCTTTTCACATATGGGCTACAAAATTAAACAATAAAAAATATTGATCTCATAATCATATCCTGAAAAATAAAATGCACTCCTGATTAAGTATGTATAATCATACATACCACTTTATCGTCCATTGGATTCAAATGGATTGACAGTATCAAAAATCTAAAGAAATTATAGTTGCTCCACGGAACATTGAAAAAAAAAGCACCTCCATTTTCTTCTGAAAGAAAATATTTGTCGGGGACTTCAAAATCAACTGCATCCTTTTCTTTTGACTTGAAATCAGCCTTCCTTACTTCCGGATAATAAATTTCACAACACTTCGGCGAATAAATATTTACAAAGAACTCATCATTCCCAAAAAAGGTAATAACCACATCATTTGGAATACTTGGGTCGTCGAGTTTTTCAAATTTTTTCGGGATCCTCTAAGAAAATAATAACAAAAAAAGGAAATAGATAAACATTTAAAAAAAACTTTCTAAAATAACAAATAACACACACAATTTTATCAAACTCAAAGGTACATGAAAAATTAACCACTACAAACCCGGCCACTATACACTTGGTTGTTGCAAAACAGTTTGAGTTTAATCATTTTTTCAGTTTTGTTAAATTTTTAAAATAATTATGATTTAGATCAATGTAACTTAAAATTGATTATGTATAATATTATACATTACATATATGTGTTATGTTATTATATATATTTATAAACATTTAATTTACATATTACGTTCATATACTTTAATTTTTCTAAATATAAATGACGTACATTAACTTAGCGGGGAATGACAATATATTAACAACTAACTCAATGTTGTATTTATAAAGTAATTTAATAGTTTTAATATTTTATACACACACACACACATCACACACATGAAATCATAAGTTATATCCTAATTTATATTAATAATAATTTAGAACTTTCTATATTTTATTAGATAACGGTCCAATTTGGTTTAACCGATTAAATATTTTAGAAACCACGACCAAACCATTTATGTGTAGATAGCTCGGTTGACCAAACAATTAACAACGATTTCAGTTTTTCTTTATTCGAATTGTCATGATCCAGTCTGGATTCACAGTTTAACCGAATTTTTGAACACCCATAGTGCACCTCTAGACGGTTGATTTAGTTATATTATTAACCCCTGGCTTATATGATCAAGTACTTTTGGCGTCGCTCGCTTCGAGTTGTACTATCACATAAAAGTAGTTTTCTTAATTTTTAGCGAATTTATATATTATTTATTATATTTATTATATATATAATACAACAACAGGGGGATTTGTCGAGCAAATTAATTCATATGACAATTATGCTCCCATTTAATATCAAATAATATGTATTTTGCATTTACTCTCACAATTAATATTTGTTAGTTGACTATTAATTAATATATATTAATCGACACTATTGACGGAGGAATTTGGTATCAACAAAGTTTGAGGTTCGTCGTCAAAATCAAGATCTAAGATGGTGTTTTTTCGCCTGAAAAGTGAGCGGAGTGTGGTAGTTGTGATGAATTGGGTGCTGGGATTGCTTAGGGTTGGTGGTGGCTACTTATGGCTTTCGCTTCCGACCCCTTGCAATTTGCCTACGTATCCCTATTTATAGGAATTCATGTCAACGTAGTTCTTGGGGAACAAGAAACCTAATGGGCTTAGATCTCTTGTCCCGAGGCCCAGTAGAAAACCTACTAGAAACCGTCTTCTACTAGCTTTAGGAATGTCCGCCCATGAGGCCCAACCACAAAGGCCCAAGGCTCGTCCGCGGCTTCGAGACTTCACGGATAAGGCATCTCCCTGTCCAAGGATTACCCTCCGCTATCAGCTATTTTTCTAATCCGTGGACGCAGGTATAGCCGTACTTCACCCCAGATGTTGGACGTATCTTTGTCCCCCCGATAAGGAGCCCCTACCAGATTGCAGGACAGGTGATCCCAACCTTTTGGGTGCAAAGTGAAGGATACTCCAAAGTCTCCCAACGAGGACACCCGTTGACTACAGAGACAAAGCTCCCAAAGCACACACCAGAGTTTACCCCACATCCTCAATGAGGACACTCATTGACTACAGAAGGAGGCCTTCCGTCCAGACGTACCCCTGGAGGTCTCTGACCATGGACACCGCCTCCTGTAATTGCATTACAGGAATGAGTTCTTCAATAGAGTACCTGTAGCAAATAAATTAGTAATAATAATCCCCTTCTTGCTTAAATCATCCAAAGAATCTATCCAAGTAATCATGCTGAAATCTCAACCAAGCCATCTCTTCTACTTAGAGCGCGCCCTAAGACCTTCCACAAGTGAGGAGCTAACTGTTAGGGCAAAATCACGCGCTAATAATACACACAAGTATACGCGTTCGCAAATAATATAGAATACTTTCTAGTTCGTTCCCACAGAGACTCAGACTAATTATGTTCAATTAAACTCACTCACCAATGTATGATTACTTCTCAATGTTAAGACAATAATACTTAGATTTAATTAACTAATTATTAACTACAATTAACTACTAGAATTAAGCACTTAATTAACACTTAGAATTAACAATATTAAAACACTCATGAGATCTTAACTTCATTACTATTTCCTTCAATAGTCATTGTTATTACCCTTAGCATGCAACAGTGATGATATTAATCGAATAACACGAAACTGATAAAAGCCAACTTTTATTGTACTAATACCATTCTACCAAACATCCACAATTAAGATAAAAGTTGAATAGGCATCAATTATGTTGAGTCCCTATATGTCTACAGAAATTGATAACATAACGATTTAAGAACAAGTTATTCCTTTTGATTACACAGGGCGAATAAAACGGTTAGAGTTACCCACTAATCATGCATACTCGTACATGAACCTATGCTAGCATGGCAAGTTCTAAATCTCAAGATCCACCGTCGTTTCACAAGAGATTAACACCTTATCTTATATGTTCGCGACACACATAAGACGAATACGCACAACCAATACTGGATATCATACAATCATCACACACTAAGGTATTAAACAACTAACTAAATAATTCCATAGTAAATCCGTTATGACCCCATGATCATGATTAGCCCATAATAGCACTCATCATCATCATGGGTTCATATGAAAACATGATAAATAAACACAAGAGAATAATAACTAAAACTACTTATATTAAACCAGAGTACGTCACAAGAGTAAATAGTTTCAAAGCAAAAAAAACTAGCATCCAACGTTATAACGAAATAAAGAATCACAAGAAAATATGCTTCATCTTCGTTGCGGTGTGCTAAAACGGTCTTCTTCCTTATCTCCTTTGCTCTTCGATTAATACTACGATCCAACCCCGTGAAACGTCTCTGAAATCAACTTATATAGGAGTCCCATAAAACCCAGATTACTCAGAAGTTGGAAGCCAAACAGAAATAGGAGTCTAAAATAATTATTCTGAATTTACGACCCTGCGCGGCTGCTTAGCATAGCTGAGCGGGCGCTCAGACCCTTTCTGGAAGAATGATCAGTCTGCTCCGTTTCTTCGCTGCAATCTGCCCCTATCTTCCCACTTGCAATGCTAAACACATGCCAAGACTTATTATTGATGAATTCTCTCCCGAAATGTAACTCATACCCTGAAATGCATAAATACTAGAAAAACGCATCAAATACACAAAATACTTGATTTCAAGACACCAATTTAAGCTATTATAAGACGTTGTAAGTGGTATAAAATGCCACTTATCACACCCCAAACATAAATCGATGCTTGTCTTCAAGCGTCACAGACTCAAAAATAAAATAAAAATATGCATGAATGCAATCTATATGAAATGCAGCGATCCCCCTTACTACGACCAAACCAACCAACTTACGACATCTCAACAAATGCAATTAGGCGAATAAAGATCAATCGAATCATACAAACTAACATACAGCCAGAAACGTGGTGTGTGCAGATGCTTAACAGATATGCTTCGAAACTAGATTAATCATCATGACTCAACTATCATCAAGACAATCACATGATTATACAAAGAATAAAAATTCTAGGCACAAAGTGACTTATAACACTTCAAGAATCTTGGAGCTTATTACGGAATCATGCTTTTATTTATAACAACAATGCTTATTTGACCGTGCAATGAGTGAGGTCCACAAAATACTTATACAATGGCATCCATGTAGCGAGCGTTAGTTTAGCGGATCCCAGACTATAAAAGCCTTAGGTCACTAGGCACAAAGTCCCCTAAGAACTTAATAACTCGAATACCAAAGAGCCCACTCGTGATCAATTATGCATTAACTCTTTATTTATTTTTTTTTCTTTTTTTTTTCTAAAAATTTCTGAGCAAATACGTTTCGCTCCATCTTGCTCAACCCTAGACTACTCGCATAAACATACGAGCCGGCTACTAGCCAATTGACACCCAGCCACAATTAGCAACGAATTCCATTTTTCACTCCATTTTTTTTTCTTTTCATGCCTTTTATCACTAAGAACCTATTATAAAATTCTAAGCATAATAAATAGATTAACCTCGAAAATCATTAAACCATAACAACAATCTAGTCCTTAAGCATTCTCTAAGACTTAGTGAAATTACAAGTGTTTCTAGCATGCATATCAACCTACACGATTCAACATCACCTTAACGCTATCACTACACTCGCATCAACATCACAAATCAATTGGTAAATCAGCGCAGAAGGGATCATGGTAAATGCATGAACTACATGACATGATAAACAAATAAAGCTATAAATAAAAAACTATATGGCAAAAATTATGCAATTATATGAACTAAACTATCATGAATATGCAACTATATGACACACACACACACAAAATATTCCTTAACTACCACCCCCAAACTTAAAATCTTCACTGTCCTCAGTGAAGGTAGTAGAAAGGAACACAGGGTATACCTACTCGGAGAGATCATCATTATCATCACCCTCAGAGGGTGGTGTATCAGGAGGAGGATATGCAGAGTCCTCACCAAAAACTGGCCACTGGATGTCAGCTCCAAGGCCTCGAAAAGCAGTCCCTAGTGCAAGGGTGAGCTCCTGAGCAAACCTGCTCTGCGTCTCGTACATAGCATCCATCCTCCGTGACAGCCTCATATACTGGGCATCAGCCATCCCAGCACCCTCCTGAGCTCTAGAAGAACCAGCCTCATCATGCCTTGGCCTCGCCATGGTAGCACCTCGTGTTGGACGCCCTCCTCGAAGACGATAACCCAACCCATGCTCCTCGGGCTCACCACCGGTCCACTCCTGCGTCGCATGCAGAGTCCCGGAATTAATAGGAGCGGCCGACAACTGCAACTGCTCATGAGACGGCCATTGAACTCTCACCGCTCGGCAAAACTTGGTAACCGTAGATGCATAAGGGATGTTCATGTGCTTAGCTCCCCTCAAAAACTTCAGAATTCCTTGGTAGATGAACTCACCAAGGTCCACATAGTACTCCTCATTCAAAATTCCCCACAACAACTGTGCTCTCTCAACTGTGACCTCATGTGCATGCGAAGTAGGCAAAATATTAGCACAAATAAAAGCATTCCATGCACGGGCATACCTATTCATGGCGATCGTCGGAAAGTAACGATACTCATTAGTTCCAATCTTGAAGGTCCAAACTGTGCCCGACCTACAGAGAGTGGCACAGATCTAATCCAAATTAAAATCTTCAGCAGTATTCATGTTCCAGTTCTCCTTCGTGGGCTTCCTCTGTCTTTGCCCAATCACACGGCGAATCGCCGTTGGGTGATAATCAACCGTCATCCCCCGGACCACATAATACCCATTCTTCTCGGCGTTCGCATAGAACTCGCGAACAACGCTCATCGGCACTGCTTCAGGCGACTCACAAAAAGCAATCCACCCCTTCTCAGCAATCATAGGCAACAACTCACCATCCCTCCCCGATGGTAAGAACCCCCTCTCCTTCAAAATTGGCTTACCCAGAAGCCTAGTGTACTCCTCCTCAGCAGCCCTATCATTCAAACGAGGCCTCGCAGCAGTACCCCTCGAGGAATCAGCAGTAGGGACAGTGTTGCTGTTATCCATAGTCCTTGCTCTCTTGGGTGCCATCGAAACTGAGTAAAAGTGTTTGAGAATTGTGTTTTTGTGTTTGGGAGAGAGTTGAAGTGTTGAAATTTTATGGGAGATGTACAGGATAAGTGTATGTATATATAGAGTATGGGTTAGGGTATAATTTGATTAGGAGTGGGTTTAAGGGTAAAAATCTTGGGGTAATGGGGAAATAGGTTGTGGGTTTATGGTTTGTATTTTTTTTTTTTCTGATTTTTTTGGATTTTTATTGAACATAAAAAAATTTCTCCCAGTCGGCCCCTGAGCGGTCGCTCAGCATAGCTGAGCGGGCGCCCAGGGGGCTTCTGGAATTTTTTTTTCCAGGCTCCATTTTTCTAATTTTTTTGTGGTTTTGGATAGGTTATTAACTTCTAAGGGTGCCTGTAACAACAAATCATGGATTTCCTCCCACGAAGCACTTCTTTTTCGTCATTAGATTGACGTTGCGTACCTTTCCTCAAGTTGACAATAAAACGGCATTAACCACTTCCCGGTTTGCCGTGTCTCAATAGTAGTGCTTCAAACGCTGACCATTAACCTTGAATGCTTGGTCCGGATCATTCTCAAAAATCTCCACTGCTCCATGTGGAAACACAGTTTTGACAATAAAAGGTCCAGACCACCTTGATTTCAACTTCCCAGGAAAAAGTCGGAGACGATAGTTGAATAAAAGAACTTGTTGCCCCGTCACGAATAACTTAGGATGTAACTTCCTATCGTGCCACCTTTTCACCTTTTTCTTGTACATTTTGTTGTTCTCGTACGCTTGGAGTCGAAATTCATCAAGTTCATTAAGTTGAAGCATTCTCTTTTTTCCAACTGCATCCAGATCAAGGTTCAACTTCTTCAACGCCCAATAGGCCTTATGCTCAAGCTCCGCGGGTAAATGACATCCCTTACCATACACAAGTTGAAACGGGGACATCCCAAGTGGAGTTTTGTATGCTGTTATGTAAGCCCAAACAGCTTCATCGAGCTTTAAAGACCAATCCTTCCTTGATGGATAAACAACCTTCTCTAAAATGTACTTGATCTCTCTGTTAGACACTTCCGCTTGACCATTTGTTTGCAGATGATAGGCAGTAGCAACTCGATGATTCACTTTATAGCGCTGCATCATAGAAGTGAACTTACGGTTGCAGAAATGCGACCCTTCATCACTTATGATTACTCGTGGCGTTCCCAACCTTGTGAAAAATCTGCTTATGAAGAAAATTCAACACTGCCTTTGCATCATTTGTCGGTAGAGTTTTGACTTCTACCCATTTTGAGACATAATCGACTGCCAGCAAGATGTACTGATTATTGCAGGACGAGACAAAAGGCCCCATGAACTCGATTCCCCAAACATCAAAGACCTCGACTTCAATCATAACATTCAACGGCATCTCATCCTTTCTCGTAAGATTTCCCACTCTTTCACAACGATCACACCTTAAAACAAACTGATGAGCAATCTTAAACAAGGTAGGCCAGAAAAAAACCTGCTTGCAGAATACGAGTTGCCGTCTTCTCACCACCATAGTGTCCATCATAAACTGTGGAGTGGCAGTTTCATAATATCCCCTCCGTCTCACAGAATGTGATACATCTCCTGATGATCTGGTCAGCTCCTTGTCTAAACAAATACGGTTCATCCCACATATACCACTTCACCTCATGCAAAAACTTCTTCTTTTGAGTTGTGGTCAATTTAGGAGGCATTATATTGCTGATAATATAATTCACAATATCTGCGAACCATGGCTCTTCCTCCTGAACTGCGAACAACTGCTCATCCGGAAAAAATTCGTTGATCAATGTCTTATCATGTGAAGTAGACTCGGGATTCTCCAATCTAGAGAGATGGTCAACTACTTGATTCTCAGTACCTTTTCGATCCTTGATCTCTAACTCAAATTCTTGTAGCAAAAGCACCCAACGAATAAGTCGCAGCTTCGAATCCTTCTTGGAAACCAAATAGCGAATGACCGCATGATCAGTGAACACTGTCACTTTTATCCCAAGCAGATAAGATCGAATTTTTTCGAAACCGAAGACTATAGCCAAGAGCTCCTTCTCAGTAGTAGTGTAGTTCATTTGGGCCCCATTTAAGGTCTTGCTAGCATAGTAGACCACATGAAAGAGATTATTCTTGCGCTGCCCAAGAACTGCGCCCACCGCATAATCACTCGCATCACACTTCATCTCAAAAGGCTCTGTCCAATCAGGTACTGTAATAACTGGTGCAGTGGTCAAACTCTTCTTAAGAGTCTCGAATGCCGTCAAACATTCATCATCAAATTTGAAAGGCACATCCTTCTCAATCAAGTTGCACAGCGGCTTAGATATCTTCGAAAAATCCTTGATGAAACGCCGATAAAAACCCGCATGACCAAGAAAACTACGGATTCCTTTCACAGAAATAGGTGGTGGAAGATTTTCAATGACTCCCACCTTGGCTTTGTCCACCTCAAGACCCTTGCTAGAGACCTTATGCCCAAGAATAATGCCTTCACGCACCATAAAATGACATTTTTCCCAATTGAGCACCAAATTAGTTTCCACACACCTTTTGAGTACTGCACGAAGATTATTCAAACATTCATCATACGAATGTCCAAATACGGAGAAGTCGTCCATGAACACCTCGACGTTATTTCCAATCATGTCAGTGAATATAGCCATCATACATCTCTGAAAAGTGGTTGGTGCGCCACATAACCCAAACGAAACTCTGCGAAAATCAAACGTGCCAAATGGACAAGTGAAGGTAGTCTTTTCCTGATCCTCTGGTGCAATACAAATTTGATTATACCCTGAGTAGCCATCCAGAAGACAATAATACTCATGATCGGCCAACATGTCAAGCATCTGATCAATAAATGAAAGCGGGAAGTGATCCTTCCTTGTGGCCTTGTTTAACTTTCTGTAATCCATGCATACTCTCCATCCTGTGACTGTTCGAGTGGGGATGAGCTCGTTCTTTTTATTTGCTACCACAGTGATACCTCCTTTCTTGGGTACACATTGCACGGGGCTCACCCAAGAACTGTCAGAAATAGGATAAATGATTCCTGCATCTAGCCACTTCAGAATTTCTTTCTTCACCACCTCTTTCATGATAGGATTAAGTCTGCGTTGTTGCTCAACAGTCGGCTTACTACCCTCCTCTAGCAGAATCTTATGCATGCAATATGAAGGGTTGATCCCTTTGATGTCTTATATGGTCCATCCAATAGCCGATTTGAATTCTCTCAAGATCCTTAAAAGCTTGTCCTCCTCACTACCTGAAAGGTCAGATGCAATAATAACAGGTAAAGTAGATGCATCACCTAAAAAAGCATACCTCAAGTGTTCAAGCAATGGATTAAGCTCCAAGGTAGGTGCTTCCTCAATTGATGGTTTGAGCTTTCCTTCAGCATTTTAGAGGTCAGAAGTACCAAGAGATTCAAACGGCATGTCTAGCTTTCGCCTCCAGGGAGAAGCATTAAGATATTGTAGTTGCTCATTGCCATCCTCATCATCACTGTCAAAATCCCCCATTAAGGCCTTCTCTAATGCATCAGACATTAGCATATGATCAAGTTCTGAAGTAACCACAGAATCAATCAAATCCACTTTTAAGCACTCCTCATCTTCTGTAGGGAATTTTATTGCTTTGAATACATTGAATGTCACATCCTGATCCTGCACCCGCATTGTAAGTTCACCTTTCTGCACATCTATCAAGGTACGACCAGTAGCCAAGAAAGGTCTTCCCAAGATTATGGGAATCTTCTTATCTTCCTCGAAATCCAAAATAACAAAGTCTGCAGGAAAGAAGAGCTTATCCACTTTGACTAGCACATCCTCCACTATGCCTCGTGGGTAAGTAATAGAACGATCAGCCAATTGTAGAGACATGTAGGTGGGCTTTGGATCATGCAAATCCAACTTTTTAAAGATCGACAACGGCATCAGATTGATGCTTGCTCCCAAATCGTAAAGGCACTTGTCAAAAGATAACTTGCCAATGGTGCAAGGAATGGTGAAGCTACCTGGATCTTTAAGCTTTGGAGGTAACTTTTGCTGCAGCACAGCACTGCATTCTTCCGTTAGAGCAACGGTCTCAAGGTCATCCAGTTTCACCTTCCTTGAAAGAATACTCTTCATAAACCTCGCATAACTAGGCATTTGCTCCAGAGCCTCAGCGAAAGATATATTGATGTGAAGTTTCTTGAACACCTCCAGAAACTTACCGAACTGCTTATCCAGCTTTTGTTGTTGCAATCTCTTAGGGAAAGGTGGTGGAGGATAGAGCTGTTTCTCCCCTGTATTACCCTCAGGCAGAGTGTGTTCAACAGTAGTCTTCCTTGGTTCCGCCGCTTTCTCCTTTTGTTTAGCTTCTGCATCTCCAACTTCTGCTTCTCCTTCTTTTGCTTTTTCAGCATCATCAACTTTTCCAGACCTTAAGGTAATAACCTTGACTTGCTCTTTAGCTTCCTTCCTGCCTGGCACTTCAGTGTCACTGGGAAGTGTGCCAGGTTGACGATTGAGCACTGCATTGGCTATTTGAAAAATTTGATTTTCCAAGGTCTTGATCGACACCGCCTGACTCTTGCACAACAACTTAAGTTCCTCAAAATCAGCACTAGTGGGTGCAGCCGCACCTCCCTGTTGAGGATATGATTGCCTTTGAGCATACTGCTGCAATTGCTAGAATCCAGGTGGATTGAACTGTTTACTTACGCCTTACTGATATGGTTGCTGAATAGCATTCTGATTATTACCCCAGCTGAAATTTGGATGATTTCTTTTGTTAGGATGATAAGTAGCTGGCACAGACTGTTGTTGTCGCTGATAATTGTTCACATACTGAACAGATTCATTAACAAGAGAGCACTGATCTGTAGCATGAGAACCTGCACAAAGCTCACAGACCATAGCTATTTGATTGACTCCATAGGTGGCTAGAGAATCGACCTTCATAGACAGCGCTTGGAGCTGCGCTGCAATAACGATGGTTGCATCGACTTCCAGAATACCTGCTACCTTCCCAGGCATCATCCTTTGAGTTGGGTTTTGATGCTCATTTGCAGCCATAGTCTCAATAAGATTATAAGCCTCAGTATAGCTTTTGGCCCACAAGGTGCCTCCAGCTGCTGCATCGAGCATGGGCCGAGATTGGGCCCCCAAACCATTATAGAAACCAGTGATCACCATCCAATCGGGCATTCTATGATGTGGACACTTTCTCAACATCTCCTTGTAGTGCTCCCAAGCTTCGCACATAGATTCTGTAGGTTGCTGCGCAAACTGAGTAAGAGCACTCCTCATAGCAGCAGTCTTTGCCATTGGATAAAACTTCACCAGAAACTTTTGCGCAAGATCTTACCAAGTAGTGATGGACCCAACTGGTTCAGAATGTAACCAGTCCTTAGCTTTATCCCTCAGAGAGAATGGGAAAAGCCTCAGCTTGATAGCCTCATCAGTCACACCATTATATTTGAAAGTACTGCAGATCTCGACAAAATTCCTTATGTGCATGTTGGGGTCTTCAATCGCAGCACCTCCAAAAAAACAGAATTCTGCACCATCTGAATAGTGTCCGGCTTGATTTCAAAGGTGTTAGCCTGAATAGCCGGATGAAGAATGCTTGACTGAATGTCATCAATTTTAGGCCGAGAAAAGTGCATAAGAGCTGGATCTGCCGGAACAATACGATCACCCATGATTACTGGCTCTTTCTGCTCACTTCCTGAATCCGAATCTTCAAAATCTATCTTCTCCGGAATATCAAGAACTTCTTCTGTCTCCTCAGTTGTATCTAAAGTCCTCTTGCAAGTACGAGAACGAGTTTGCATAAACGCTCGCTAAAGTACCTGAAACACAACCGGAAACAATAAGTAACATGTCTTAATCACTGAGTCCTAATGACCAATGATGGTAAGTACATAAACTAAACAAATACGTCGAGTCCCCGGCAGCGGCGCCAAAAATTTGTTAGGGCGAAATCACGCGCTAATAATACACGCAAGTATACGCGTTCGCAAGTAATATAGAATACTTTCTAGTTCGTTCCCACAGAGACTCAGACTAATTATGTTCAATTAAACTCACTCACCAATGTATGATTACTTCTCAATGTTAAGACAATAACACTTAGATTTAATTAACTAATTATTAACTACAATTAACTACTAGAATTAAGCACTTAATTAACACTTATAATTAACAATATTAAAACACTCATGAGATCTCAACTTCATTACTATTTCTTTCAATAGTCATTGTTATTACCCTTAGCATGCAACAGTGATGATATTAATCGAATAACACGAAACTGATAAAAGCCAACTTTCATTGTACTAATACCATTCTACCAAGCATCCACAATTAAGATAAAAGTTGAATAGGCATCAATTATGTTGAGTCCCTATATGTCTACAGAAATTGACAACATAACGATTTAAGAATAAGTTATTCCTTTTGATTACACAGGGCGAATAAAACGGTTAGAGTTACCCACTAATCATGCATACTCGTACATGAACCTATGCTAGCATGGCAAGTTCTAAATCTCAAGATCCACCGTCGCTTCATAAGAGATTAACACCCTATCTTATATGTTCGCGACGCACATAAGACGAATACGCACAACCAATACTAGATATCATACAATCATCACACACTAAGGTATTAAACAACTAACTAAAGAATTCCATAGTAAATCTGTTACGACCCCATGATCACGATTAGCCCATAATAGCACTCATCGTCATCATGGGTTCATATGAAAATATGATAAATAAACACAAGAGAATAATAACTAAAACTACTTATATTAAACCAGAGTACGTCACAAGAGTAAATAGGTTCAAAGCAAAGAAAACTAGCATCCAACGTTACAACGAAATAAAGAATCACAAGAAAATATGCTTCCTCTTCGTTGCGGTGTGCTAAAACGGTCTTCTTTCTTATCTCCTTTGCTCTTCGATTAATACTACGATCCAATCCCGTGAAACGTCTCTAAAATCTACTTATATAGGAGTCCCATAAAACCAAGATTACTCAGAAGTTGGAAGCCAAACAGAAATAGGAGTCTAAAATAATTATTCTGAATTTACGACCCTGCGCGGCCGCTTAGCATAGCTGAGCGGGCGCTCAGCTTCCTGCACGGACGCTCAGCAGAGCTGAGCGGGTGCTCAGACCCTTTCTGGAAAAATGATCTGTCTGCTCCGTTTCTTCGCTGCAATCTGCCCCTATCTTCCCACTTGCAATGCTAAACACATGCCAAGGTTTATTATTGATGAATTCTCTCCCGAAATGCAACTGATACCCTGAAATGCACAAATACTAGAAAAACGCATCGAATACACAAAATACTTGATTTCAAGACACCAATTTAAGCTATTATAAGACGTTCTAAGTGGTATAAAATGCCACTTATCACTAACTTAGAGAACTACTTAAATTCACTTCTTCTAGGGAGTGCCTCCTTCACTAATGAGGGCGCACCTTGATTATTTAAAGTGTTTTAGCATTAATCCTCCTGTAAGCATAAGGGCGCGCCTCCCTATATCTATAAGGTGCGCCCCTTCTTCCTTCTTGATAAAATTAAAAATAGATGTCTTATCTTTTCCTTAGTTTTAGGCATCAATATCCCAATTCTGACCAATTGACCCGGTTTTGACCCGAACAAGGTTTATACCAAATTTTGGGTATAATAGACACAACATTAATATGCTTCATCATTATCATTATATACTTTATATATACATTAATGTAAATGTAAAATTAATTTAACTAAATCATTATTTGTTAAAATCTATTAATTTTGCATGATTATTATATATATATATATTTATACATATATACATTCATACACATACACGCAAACACACACACATACACACACACACACACGTGCACATGTACTTATTTGAACCAGACTAAGGGGTCAAAAGCGAATACTCGAAATCATGTATCAAGCATACATATGTGCATTGAACTATTTAGGCAAAAGTTCCACAACCACAGTTGGTTCTGGGAGCTGGGGAACCAACCGGGGATCCGCAATGATTTATTGCGGAAGCCACGTGGACTTATACAATGATTCATTGCGGAAGCCACATGGACTTCCGCAATGAATCATTGCGGAAGCTAATTCCTTCTTTAATTATTTTAAAATAAAATAAATATAACATCATTTTATATATTTAAATTATGTTATTATTATTAAATAATTCAACTATAATAAAATTAAGTATTTCATAAATTTAGTAAAAAATGTATCACTAAATAATAATTTTATAATTCAAATATAATAATATTCATTTCATATTTATTACTATTAGATTATTTCGAGAAACGTTTATCCGAGAAGGTTTTTGTTTCGTAAACTTATGACACCATGAGTTTATGTATCAAAAACCATACCGGGTACACGATTCTCAAAATAATATAATAATAGTAATAATTAAATGAATAATATTTTAAAAAATAATAATAATATTGTATTATTTAATAAAATATATTTTTACTAAATTTATAAAATATTTTTTGAAAGATATAAATGTGAACATAAGAAGTCCACGTTAAAAATAGTTTATTTATTATATTTGAATATATATATATATATATTTCAAATTTAAATATACAAAATTCTCCATTTCGAAAAAATGATAGAATTTATACTCAAAGTACTTCATCCGTGGTTATGATGCGTTAAAATAGTTTGATACATAATTGTATAGTATTCTTTTCTAACCAGACTTTATATCATAGATAAATTATTCTAAATTAATATTATATTTGTTAAATTATTATTTTTTTATTTTTTAGTGTACTTATTTTACCAAAATAGAAGGTAAAATAAATAATATTTATGTTCAAAAAATTTTAAAAAATGATATCAAAAATTTATATAAAATCAACAAGGGGTATCAAATTTGTAATGAATTTTAAAAATTTTTATTAATTTTTTTGTGACACAAAAAATGTTAAAAAAAAAAAAAAAAATTCACTGCTTCCGCAATGATTCATTGCGGAAGCATATACTTCCGCAATGAATCATTGCGAAAGGAGAGAAAACATTTTATAATTCGCGCGTCATTGGCGCGTTTGTTGGTTAGAAAATTAAATACTCCTTCCGCAATGATTCATTGCGGAAGTATTAAATGCACTTTCACCAAACTCCTTCAGCAATGATTCATTGCGGAAGCATTAAATGCATTATCACCAACCTCCTTTCTAGCCTTAAATGCATTCTCACCAACCTACTTTTTCGAATTTTCAAATATAAATTACTTAAAAAAATTATAAAAAATTGAAAATAATATAAATTTTTGGTCAAAAAAATTACACAATTTATTTTCTAAAAAAATTTGTACATTTTTTTCTGGAATTTTTGAAAATATTTTTTTACTTAATTCTAATTTTCATATTTAAATTACTTCAAAAAATCATAAAAAATTAAAATTAACATAAATTTAGTCAAAAAAATTATTACAATATTTATTTTCTCAAAAATTTTATCTTCTTACATTTTTTATGGAATTTTTTGAAAATATTTATATGTTTCCTTTTTTATCACTTAATTCGAATTTTCGAATTTAAATATTTTAAAAAATCATAAAAAATTGGAAATAATATAAATTTACTTGTGGAAGGAGAAGAACTAAAAATTGCCTTTGTTATCGCATTAATCGCTTGAAATTGTATCGGTTATACCTATTTTTGAGTTTTAATCGAATAAAAACTATTAACAACAGAGAATAAAATTTATCGGTGTTGAGGACCTTCCGCAATGAATCATTGCAGAATGACCTTCCGCAATGAATCATTGCGGAAGGGTTGGTTGGTTCTGAAAAAACCCCAGCCAACCATGATTGGGGAGGGGACCCAACTATTTATGGCTCTAATTAGACAAATTATATATATATATAGTTATATATATATATATATAACTATGATATGTTTATGAAATGAATTCAAATTTAGGCAAAAATTAATGAACTTTCAATACAAGTTTGTATTGACAAACTTTCAATACAAGTTTGTATTGACAGGACACTAAGTGTTGTATAACCAATCAATCACATTCTTAAACAACAAATCTACAAAAAAAAATTAATCTCATTCCTAACTTAAAAAGAAATAAAATAATTATTAACAAATCAATATTTTATACATATTTAGAGAATGTCTGTGCCTCACACCGTCTAAATCTATCACACCGTCTAAAGATTGTATTATTCTTTTCAAAATGTATGAGATTTTAAAATATTTATCAAAAACTCTATTAAATTACGTACACAAAATCCGCAAAAGAAATAAAATCAGTAACTATCTTTCATAATTTACGAATTATTTTATATAACCCCAATCCAAAAAAGTTGATAAATTAAATTAAAAAAAATATATATTTTAGATTATTGAAATCCGATCTCCTTTCCGAAATATAACACATTCGGGTTTAATATTTCGACATCGGAGCCGATCTTACCCGTGTCCTCTCTATTAAACTGAAAAACAGCACACAAGCACAGCTTCATTTTCAGTTGGTTACGTTTCTGTAAGAAACAACAAACCACTGTTTTTACAATTCATTCCCAGTTGTATTTCAATTGTATGATCACTCGCTTATCACAACAGCCCAGGTCTCTCTCTCTCTCTCTCTCTCTCTCTCTCTATCTATCTCTCTCTCTCTCCCTCTCTCTCTCTCTCTCTATCTCCTTACTTCCCTCTCTCTCAATCTCTCTCTCTTCTCTCTCTCTCTCAATCTCTCTCTCTCACATTGCATGTGTTTGGTTGTTTTATTGTTTAATTATGCTTGTTGTTACTCTCTGTTGCGGATCTGTTTGTTTTATTATTTAATTGTGTATTTATTATAATTAATTTTGTTGTATATATGTGATCGCTAGGGTTGTTAATGATGGCTGGTAGTGTAGATGATATTGGGGGTAAAACACAATTGTGTTCACACCAGGATTGTGGTGGGACCGGGATCAAGTTTGACTGTAATGGGAATGGCAATGTGTGTCGTGATCTCGATGTTTCATATGTTTTTGTTGATGGTGTCGGTGATGGGAATGGTTTTGGTTTAAGTGGTGAGGAGAATTGTGATCCAGAGGTTGCGGTGGGGATGGGTAAAGAGGTGGATTTGCATTGTGAAATTGTTGAGAAAGGGATGAGTGAGGATCGAGTTGAGGGTGAGGCGGGAGAGGATTTGGGATCAAAGAGTGGTAGTGGTTTGGAGCTTCGAGTGAGTGAAGGGACGGGTGAGGATCAAGTTGAGGGTGAGCGTGGAGAGGATTTGGAATATCGAAATGGTATAGAGGAGAATTGTGATCAAGATTTTGCCGTGGGGACAGATAAAGAGGTGGACTTGCACTGTGAAATTGTTGAGAGTGGGATGAGTGGGGATCGAGTTGATGGTGAGACGGGAGAGGATTTGCACTGTGAAATTGTAGAGAGTGGGACGAGTGGGGATCGAGTTGATGGTGAGACGGCAGAGAATTTGGGATCGAAGAGTGGCAGTGGTTTGGGGCTTGGCGTGAGTGAAGGGACGGGTGAGGATCGAGTTGAGGAGAACTGTGATCCAGAGGTTGCGGTGGGGATGGGTAAAGAGGTGGATTTGCATTGTGAAATTGTTGATAATGGGATGAGTGAGGATCGAGTTAAGGGTGAGGCCGGAGAGGATTTGGGATCAAAGAGTGGTAGTGGTTTGGAGCTTGGAGTGAGTGAAGGGACGGGTGAGGATCAAGTTGAGGGTGAGCGTGGAGAGGATTTGGAATATCGAAATGGTATAGAGGAGAATTGTGATCAAGATTTTGCCGTGGGGACAGATAAAGAGGTGGACTTGCACTGTGAAATTGTTGAGAGTGGGATGAGTGTGGATCGAGTTGATGGTGAGACGGGAGAGGATTTGCACTGTGAAATTGTAGAGAGTGGGACGAGTGGGGATCGAGTTGATGGTGAGACGGCAGAGAATTTGGGATCGAAGAGTGGCAGTGGTTTGGGGCTTGGCGTGAGTGAAGGGACGGGTGAGGATCGAGTTGAGGGTGAGCGTGGAGAGGATTTGGAATCGAAGAGTGGTGTAGAGGAGAATTGTGATCAAGATTTGGCGGTGGGGACAGATAAAGAGGTGAACCTGCACTGTGAAATTGTTGAGAGTGGGATGAGTGGGGATCGAGTTGATGGTGAGACGGGAGAGGATTTGGGATCGAAGAGTGGTACTGGTTTGGAGCTTGGAGTGAGTGAAGGGATGGGTGTGAATCGAGTTGAGGGTGAGTGTGGAGAGGATTTGGAATCAAAGAGTGGTGTAGAGGAGAATTGTGATCAAGATTTTGCGGTGGGGATGGATAAAGAGGTGGACTTGCCTTGCGAATTTGTTGAGAGTGCGACGAGTGAGGGGACGGGTGAGGTTGGAGTGAGTGAGAGGACGGCGATTGTATCAGCGGATAAGAGTGAATTGTCGGATAAGAGTGGAGAGGATGTGGAGGAGAATGGTGTGGTTACGATATCAGAGGTGGGAAAGAGTGAGCAGTCAGGTACGATTGATTTGGGGGATGCGGAATGTGAATTGGGAAAGGTTGAGGCTGAGGTTGGGGAGGAAGAGGTACAGGAGGAAACTGAGCTGAAGTTAGTAGAGGGAGACTCGGAAATGAAAGATCTGGGCAATTTTAGGGAAGTTAAAGATTTGAGTAGTGACGCGGAATTTGGAGAGGGACAGGAGGGGTTGATTACATTAACAGATGCAGGTGAATTTGATAAGAGTGTAAAGGCTGTCGAGCAAGATCTTGTAGTCCCTCCTGGAGATTTTGAAGAGGGTAATCAATCCAACACTGTTGCTGTGGGGGATGGTGTATGTGAATTGGCTGAGATTGAGGTTGATGTTGGGGAAGGGAAATTAAAGGATCAAACTGAGCTAAATTCAGTAAAAGAAACTTTGGAATCTGATGTCAGGACAACAAAATCTGTTAATTGTGTGTCTCATGATCTTGAAGAAAATCAGTACAAGTTTGAAGATAAGACAGTTTTGGATAGTGAGCTAGATGGGAGTGTTCAAATGGGTAATGAGGTCAGTGCAGTAGTGGATAAAGAAATCATATGCACGGCTGCTGCCAATGATTTTGAAGGCCTTGATAAATGCATGGATGGAAGCCAACCTGTTAACAAACTAGATTTGACTCCCTCAGATGCTGCAACCCCTTATTCTATGGATAAGGTGCCAATAGAATGCGGTGAAAACATTACTGCTGGTACAGATGATTGTGCAGCAGTGCAACAGGAAGCATCCAAAAGTGTATTAGTTCAGGGGATTAGAGCGGCAAACTCGACGGAATTGGACTCTAATATAAATCAAGCATATGCTGAATTGATTGAGCATGTTCCAGCTAAAGTTTTTGGAAGTGTCCTTCCTAGTATTGACAATGGTACAGTTTCGGATCAAGGACCTGCTCATGCTGACCGCGGAGTTGGTCAAGTTCAGGGCAATGACGCAGAAAGAGTCCCCCTTGATACTGATGGGACACTGACAACTGAAACTGCCACCAGATCTGTCACGGATCAAAGTGAGATTTCACAAATAAACCTTGGGGAACAGAGAAGTGTCTGCACAAAGTCTCCCGAGCTGAATGGAAATCCTGGTAATGCTCAGTCCGATTGTATGGTGGCACAAGTTCAACATGATGTAATCTCGCGGTTTGATTGCAATGGTGCTACAATAATAGAGCCAGAAGTCAGGAATCTAGTTCGTCCAGTTACTGACAACAAGTCTGAATTGGTTACTAAGCATTTTTATACAGAAGATGTGAAGAGTGGCATCTTCTCTGAAACCGATGCCACAGAATCTGAAATTGGAGTTGCTAATGGTCTTTCTAGTGACGCTCCTAATGATGTGAGGTCTGAAACTAAGATCGAGTTTGGTACAATAGATTCGGCAGAGATTAAATCCTGGGGTCGTAATTCGCTTTCCAAATCCCAAGTCTTGAATGGTGACATTGACTGTAAACACAAACAGGGTATCTTCCCGACCAATTTAGTCGAGTCTGAAGGTTGTCCTGGTATGAGTTTAAAATCTGATTTTCAAAACCATTCTGCCATAAACCGTTCTGATATGCATGCCAAAGATGCAACTGTAGCTTCCATTGTTGAATCTGTGGATGGACAAAGTATCGGAAATGTGCCCAACGCAAAGCCATTTCAGTTTCTTGCAAAATTTCCTAGAATTGATGATGATAAGCTTCGAGAACAGATAAGAAATGCTCAGCTGTTAGTTGAGGAGAAGACTGTTCTAAGAGATAATATTAGATGTGAAATCGATGTCAAAAGGGTATGTGCTTTGTCTTGTGAATTTATGATCATGATATGATTGCAACTTATTTGATGTAACAATTGAATGCTTCTGTGAACAGGCCAATCTCCAGTCACTTGGCAATGAATTTGAAGCTACGAAATCAGATGAGAGAGCTGTAAGGAGACTAGTTAAGCTAAAACGGCAGGAAATAGACTTTGTTCAAGAGAAAATTAATAGAGTGAAGAATTCAGTTTCGGTTATGGAAATTACTAACAGAGTAAGCAATTTTTCTTACTACGAGTTTTATCTCTTGTATTATAATACCCACATTTATTATTGAAATTATATGTAATTTATATTTAGTTCATTATATAAACATCAGTGGTTTTTTTTCATTGACAATAGATAGCACATATGGAACACATGATAGAGCATGAGACCCATCCCTTAAAGGAGGAAAAGCAGTTGCTTCGCGAAATTAATGTACTGAAGAAGCTACGAGGTCAAATCTCTGAAAATGTCTGTTCCGCTGAAGAAGTCACTCAGGCTATGAGTCAGTTAGAACCCGCAGAGATGCAGCTAAAGGTACGTATCTCTCAGTTGTCCCTTTATTGAGTTTGTTTTATATTCACAAAAAACAGAGAGTAAATAGATAACACCAGCTCATCACATCTGATTTAAGTAATCCCAGAGTGTTTAGAAGAATATATATGCGCTCTGTTCTAGCCAGAGCTTTTGATCCCTCACTTTAGTTCCATGCGCTCTGAGTTCCAGTCATACATTTTTGCACGTGTAGACATTAAAGAAGGAACTTGGTGACCTTAAGGGCAAGGTCTCTAAAGCTGAAGCTGCTGTTAACCTGTTGGGAAAGCAACACAATGATGAAAGTAAAAAGCTAAGAGAATTACAGGCTCGGTTCCGAGCTGCGAATGATATTCGGCAGGATGCATACAAAAACCTCTTAGGTTTGAAAAAGCAATTGCACGAGAAGGTTTGTTCTCACATAGCTCATTTATCTCTTTTCCTTCAAATCAATTTAAGTATATTTGACCTATTTTAAAGGAAGTTTGATGGAGGAGCTCCATCGACAGTCTCCCTGTAGATTTTATTGCTAACTTGAAATTAAAAATATTGAACATAAGAATACAAAAACTGTACGAGGAGGCTAGAAGTCTAGAACCATGGACTAACCCTGGGGGTCATCACCCACTTAATTAAATTAGTAGTTGCAAGTTCTATAATTTTTTAATTAAGAGTTGGATAGCATCAATTATTTTTATGAAATTTGTTGTACAGATTATCAAGATTTAAGTCCCTGCTCGTTCAATTTTTTTTTTTATCTAAAGTGAGCTAGTGTAAAAACTTGTAAAATCGCAACAAATTTATAGATTGAAATTTTGACCTCACCATCAAGAGCCTTGCACTCTTTCCATGAGGGATAAACATACTTTTTCACTCTTTTTTCCTCAATGTCACATTATAATTGTCTCCCCCCTCCCCCAAACCCAACATTTTGTTCTGGGTCCACCACTGACTAGAACTGTGTAATTAGTAATTACTCCACCTTCGTTGTTCGCAATAAAGATATTGATGACTCTTAAGTTGTTTCTATCTGTTTCCTCATCAATTTACTCATCACCAAATAGGAAACAATAATTCATTTTGGATGGCAATAGAACATCCAGTCTTCCCTGTCAATATGATATGTGTCCATGCTAGTGAAACGGTATTTTTACTGTAGCAATACCAAAATATTTTGTTTTATGCTTTTATATGTCTCTGGATCAGGTCTAATGGTATAAGAGTATAAACACCAAGCTATGTTGCAATATACCAAAATGAGTGCAAAGGACGGGTAGTAGATTACAATTGGACTGTTGGAGTTTTCTCTTGAGTCTGTGTCATTATTTTTCCTTTCGCAACATGACTTTGGCTAGCATATTGAGAAAATTTTATCATATCAGAGTTCCGACTCTTTAACTTCCCACCTCTTGAACTTTACAGTAATATATATTTAATGAATACTCTTGTTAATTAGGCAAGGTGATGTTTAAATTATTTAAAAAATATAAGCGCACTGCTAAAGTTGAGCGATTTTTTTCGCAGAGTAAAACCGTTAGTTATATGTAGTTTTTATTATATTATCAAAATTTACACTCAATTAGTTTAAATATTATTTGTAGTTTGTTATATGCATATTTGGTTCATAATATTCTTATTAGATACTCATGATTGTGTTCCAGCCGAATTCATTGGCGAAGGCCATGCATCATGCATAAACGAATTCTACAGTATAGTTTGGTTAGAAATTTTTTCCGATTTATTGATCTGGTTTACTATAATGTGGAGCTTTTGTATTATAGCCTTTCCATTTTCTCATTTGTAAATGAATTATATTAACTGAACTACAACAGACAAGGCTAAAAGCAATAAAATAGTTGAGATACTGAATGAAGCAACATAAATTACGTCAAAGTAGTTTCATAGAGCTTTTAAATTAAAAATTGCTGGTACATTACAGGGAAAGCATTTTTACATATACAAGGATGATGCCAAGGCAGCTAGTGATTATGCACTCAACGGAGATAAGGAGGCACTATATCATCTTTGCGCTAAACAGGTTGGTTATCCTACCTCTATTTTACTTTTTAGTCTCTATTGTTTTTCCCTTGGATTTGTGCTGACTATTAAATTATTTAGGTGGACACTTTCATGGATCTTTGGAACAAGAATGATGAGTTCCGGGAAGATTATGTTAGATGCAACATGAGAAGTACTCTGAGGAGATTTAAAACATTGGATGGCCGTTCACTTGGGCCCGATGAGGAGGTTCATGTCTTCCCCGTTTATGTGGGCGAAAGAGAGAGTCGGAAACTCGATAATCCATCAAGAACAACGAACCCATCATCACCAACAATTTTGAAACAAGAAAATACAGCACAATCTGTTGAAAGAGAACCAATAGATGATAAATCCTTGGTGATGGCAGAGCCAAAGAGCAAGATGTTGAAAAGCAAAACGTCTGTTAATCCTATTCCGGAGAGTGGCTTGTATATTAGTTTTAGACAACTTGAGGTTGAGGAGACCAAGGAGGAAGAGAAAGAGCAAACAAAAGCGGAACTGGAATTAGCGAGGAAGGATGAGATGTTAAGGAAAGAGGAGATTGTTGCAAAGTTGAAGGAGCAACTTCGACTGGAGGAGAAAGTGAAAGCTCAGGAGGCACTTGAGAGGAAAAAGCGAAATGCAGAGAAGGCTCAAGTGAGGGCTGTGTTACGAGCTCAAAAGGAAGCTGAGCTGAAGGAAAAGGTAATCACCATTCCATCAAATGCATTTATACTTATTTAATATTTTTTATAAGCATGAATATGTTACACAAGTTACATATTTTGTTTTGTCTCCATTTCGTGATGTAAAAACTGATGCTTGTGTAGGAGAGGGAGAAGCGAATGAGAAAGAAGGAAAAGAAGGAAAATAAGACTCCTGATGGTGAAAATAGTCCGGAACTCCAGCCGGACAATATTAAGGACGAGAGTAAGGATAGTCCTACGACAAAACCTAGTAAAACATCACATATTAACAGGTACAACAAAACAAAAGCTACTATCCCTCCTGCTCTTCGCAACAGAGGCAAGAGACGCTTAAAACAATTGATGGGGTGGATTTTTGGCGGGCTGATGATTCTTCTCGTAATATTCTTGGTGGTAAATGGTGGAGCTTCTAAGAACCTTAGACCTCGTAAAGACGACGGCTATTTGGGCAACCATCAGCCGGCTCAACCTATTTGGCAATCTTAGACTTTCGACAGTTCTAAATTCTTTTCGTTCATTTTACTGGCATTCTTCACCAAGAGAGAGAGAGAGAGGCAACTGTTTTCCTTGGCTAATTTGACTCTGTTATTTGTTAACTTGGCCTTGGCTTAGCAACAGGCTTAGTTTATTATAATGTCGAGTGAACATTAGGAAAATAATAATTTCCCTATGCTATGTATACATCAGGTTTCTCGGGTTTAAATCCATTTTCATTTATACAAAACCAAATAATTTAGTCCCTGTAAATTTGCATTCTTGTGGTGAAAATGGCATCTTTGGTCGTTTAAGCACATCAATATAAATGTATAATGCGTCTCCTTTTATTATTTTTCAACATTCTTACATTTACATGGAAAGCTATATTGAAATTTGCGGTATTTCACTTGATGTATGTTCTTTTTGTAACTTAATTTTTATAAATATTTCAAAATGAATTACGTTGTTTTTTATTATCTAATGTCTGTGTGGGAAATCTTAAAATACGTAATTCATGACTTAAAATGAATAAGGGACTTATAAGTAATAAGTAGATGGATACTTATAAGTTAGATAAGTGTTTGGTTAAATGTCAGAATTTTTTTTACTTAACTGAGTTAAAATAAATAAATTTTAAATATAATTATCTTAATTCGTAAATTTTAAATTAGAAAGACATGTAAAAACATAAATTTTTAAATAAAAGTTAATAAAAAAATGAAAAATCAAAATAAGTTGAGAAAAAGTACGTCATTGCTAACATTCAACTTATCAGCTTATAAGTTGTAAATTCAACTTATAAGCTAGGTCGACAAACACTCGTCAATAAGTATTTACAGTATTCTAAAAATTTACGAGTCTGAAAATTGCTCGTTATCAGTATTCTAAAAATTGTCGAGTCTGATCACATAAGCCGTCATTATTTGTCGAGATGCACGTTATCTTTAAAATCATTTTAGGAATAATTTTGAAAAATCTACCATTTTTTAATTAAATATTTATATTCGAAGTGTAGTTTATTTTCTAATTATTTAGTATGTAGGATAAAACATTTTTTCTAAACAAAATATATAAATATGTAGATTTTTTTGACTAATTTGGTTTATATACCTTACAATTAAGTATCTATTCTAATAATAAAAAATCTCGTATTGAGTAAGAATCGAAACCAAAATTCAAACCGATAAAAAAAAGCCCTTAAACACTCAAAATATTGTCTCGGCGACCGTGTTATAGATTTCGGAAATCGGAACTATTCGTTTGAGGTACCGATTTACGATTTATCGGATGATTTTTAAAAAATCGGATGATTTATCGGAAATCGGTCAAATCGGACAAATATTTTTGATCGATTTTTAAGCGATTTATCGGCGATTTTTGAAAAATCGGCCGATTTTTATAACAGAGCTCGGGGCTATGTAAATATCGCGCTTTGTAAATATGTAGATATTTATGTTGGAGGGGAGCATAAATATCATTACGAATATTTACATTTTCAATAGTATACTTTTACAATCAAACTTTAAAAAAAAATAATACAATAATATAACTCAGGCGCAGCCTTTGAGATTCTTCACGGCTCTTCTAGACACCAAGAATCCACTTGCAAATTTTCAATACAAAATTAGTTGGTGGCCAATAGATTGAAATAACTAGAGATAGACACCACGGCAATGAAGATATGGAGGAAAATTATTGTACATTGAATTTATAAATTGACAATGACTTACAAGGCATCTGGAATTAGAGATAGGGATATCTCTTTGTCCATATCCCCATCTTCACACACACAAATATTATTTTCCATCTATAATATAATATACTTTTATCTTGCCTCATTAAGTGGTGGGTGTTACTTGTCCCCCAAGCTTCAAATAGCTTACCTTTTCCATGACATTAACACCAACTACTTCTACATAATGTAATTTGAGGATGATACCGTACTAGAGTCTGGATTCGATTCTCGTTCAATAAACGTTCGAGATTAAATCTCTCTGAAACTATAATGTTCGAGACGGATTCTGAATTCAATTCTCGTTCAAGAAACGTTCGAGATTAAATCTCTCCGAAACCATAATGTTCGAGATTAAATATAGTACCGAATTCTGGATTCAATTCTCGTTCAAGAAATGTTCGAGATTAAATCTCTACAAAACCTTAATGTTCGAGATTAAATATAGTACACCATTCTATTTGTTATAAAAATCGACCGATTTTTTAAATTTTTTCTAAAATCAACCGATTTTTCAAAAATCGGTGATAAACCATGACACCAAATACACAAAAACATAAACCTTGACATTATTTATAACACCACAGGTATATATACTATCCCCACTATGCATACTTTGTATAGAAAAGGAACATATATAAAGTTTGTTCCTTCCCTTCTAAAAGGCCAAAAGCTAAAACTACTTGTCTTATACAATTATATTTACACAAGATACTAACCATATACATTACACTTACATATGTGACATGCACATTTGTACAAAAACAGTTCCACATTTAGTATACCTTGATTCTTGGTCTTGGATTATTTATCAAACACTTTGTTCTGTTTCTAACCTTAGTTTCTTGTTTTGATCAGTAGCTTCACAATGTGCATGAAGAGGACGAGACAGTCGATTTATTAGCCATGACATTATCAAAAGGGCGAGCGGTGTGGAATGCCCTTTCGTCTACTGGTGCTGTGATGATTGAAAATTGGGGGAGTACCGGGAGAGATACTGTGATGCTCCTCGTCTCCTGAAGTAGAGCCCGAAAATTTGTCATAACCAACATTATGGAAACGATGGAAATCGGATGGAAACATTGGGGCATCGATAAAACGACTAAAGGCATTGTTCTTTCGGATCTTCTTGGGGGTTGTGGGCTCATCAGAATCTGATCCGTAAAGTCCCTCTCGACTGTGTTTGACCTTCGGGGTGAATGTGAGCTCCGGATCACCCCGCATTATACCCCCAAGCTGTTAAATTCGAGAAAAACAACCAAGAGTATTAAAAATCAACATCATACAGGAAATAGCAGAAAAATTGAACTCTACATTCCAAATATCAAATCAAACAAGGACAATTCTCAATCTTCTTTTTTTTTTTAAATATAAGCAACCAAGCTAAATTCCACTTTACAAACAAAAAACTGAATTTCATAATTGCAAGTCATAATACACCCTCCATCTCAAATTAACTATCATGTGTTTAAATAAAATGTAAATGTGAATCGGAGAAGAAAACACTAACCTTGCAACCAAGAGAACAGAATCTGAAAGTGTCAAGAAGACTTCTACAGCAAATTTCACAGGTATTGGTAACTCCTTTTCCGGGCCTGGGTTGCGGACGCTCATTCAAGAACACAATCTTAGCACTGTTGATGATGTATGTTTGGACACAAGTTATGTCTAAGTACTTCTGAATTTCACTTACTCTCACCACATTATGATAAGAAGATCTTCTTATCTACAAACATAAATGAAATTATTCCACAAGCAAATAAATTTAAACCAAAGAGAAGTACATAAATCAAAGTCTTAATATAAAAACCAACCTGAATAACATGGTGATCTTTGTGATGAATTAAACAGTAAGAACAAAGAGCATTTCCCATGCAATCCAAACAGTACATGTTGCATTCACTTTTGCTCGAAACTCCATGAGATGGGCACGGAACAAAGTAATTCGCTTTCAGCAGTGGTTTCAACCATGGCGGGCTAATATCTTCGGTTCCCATTCCACCAATTGGACTTACCTATAACATTAATAATATCAAAAACTGCATACTATGAATCACATAACAGAGTAGCAGTACACTTGTCTGACAAGGTTCAAACCCTCGATATTAAAACCAATTGGACTTACCTATAACATTAATAGTATCAAAACTGAGAATCACATAACAGACTAGCAGTACACTTGTGTGACAAGGTTCGAACCCTCGATATTAAAACCAATTGAACTTACTTATAACATTAATCATATCAAAACTGCATACTATGAATCACATAACAGACTAGCAGTACCTTTGTCTGATAAGGTTCGAACCCTCGATACCTATATCATTAATAATATAACCGCATACTACGAATTACATAACATACCATCGGTTAACTGACAAGGTTCGAACTCTCCATATCAAAACTAATTGGACTTATCTATAACATTAATAATATCAAAACCGCATACAATAAATTACACAACAAACTATCAGTTAATATTTTTGACAAGGTTCGAACCCTTGATATCCCCGAAGCATATTTTGGACAAGGTTCGAACCCTCAATATCTCCGAAGCCACGGAGATACCAGGAGGAGGTCACTGATAACTATCAGTTCTTGAAAACAATACAAAAAATCTAAAAATATATATATGATTTGAAACAGGGTAGAAGCATATTACCATAACTTTGTTATTCAGATTTTCAATCTTAACAAGTTGAATGCTGAGATTTTAAACCTGCAAAAACACCATCTCTTAGAATAACAAAGAGAAAATTTAACAAAGGACTGAAGATGATATATACATACCTTGAAACTGGTATTGTGTACAATTTAAATGAATTCACAGCTGTTTATTGTGATTATGTGAACACAAAATATGAGGGAAGGAGGGAGAAAACAGGGGATGTATGTGAAAAGAGGTAAGGTCTGAATAAAGAAAAAGACTCTTGAGTCTTGAATAAATTTATAACAGAGCTCACTAGAAGCACTAGAGGCGGTCCAAAGTAATATTATTATTATTAATATTTATATTTATTACTATTTCATCTCCTCTTTACTCTTCAAACTTCCCGAAATTGGTCCCAAAATCGTTAGAACAAGTTGCATACATATTTATATTCAAATTTATAGTTATACGGTGTGCCCAATTACACACAATAAGCATTAACTCCCATAATTTTAATACGTTTTAATTGATCATCTAATCATAAATATTGATGCACCCTACATTTACAATTTCACCAATAAAAATGCACCAAACTCATTGGAAGTTAGTGTTTATTGTGTGTCTTTGGGCACACATTAGAAAGACCGATAGTTATAATATAAAATTAAAATCATAAAATTCAGCTTTAATACATAATTATACATTGATTGATAAATACATAAATGGATACCGTAGAAAATGACTATATATTCTTATCATATCGTCAAACAGTGTAAAGAGATCCGGTAAATAAGTAGAATAAAATGTTAGCTAAATATGAAATTATTTGAGGATAAAATATAACTAGCATTGAAATGAAATTGCTATTTTCACACTAAAAATTATTTTCTAATGTTATATTATATCAATAATTATAATTATTTTTCATCTAATATTGAATTTGCTCTTACCGATGGTTAAGATGCATGCTTATAACTATCTTAATATTAATATAAATTTTACTTGGGTGGATTTTCAAATTAAAATATGATAAATATTAAATCATATTATTATGTAAAAAAATAGTCAATTTATTTGAAGCATCTAAAACTACTCTTTAGTATAACTAATCTTTAGTATAACCTTTATGGAAATAAATACATTTTTTAAGACATTATAAAAGATAATAAGTATGCATTTTGGAAAATAATATGGAAAACGAGTCTTGTAATACTATAATTTTTTTTTCATAATTCATTTCATTCGGTTAATTAAAAAATAATAATAAATATAATAGTTTAAATGTATGGCCACAGATAGGATAAAGATGGGAAATAATACAATAAAATATGGACACCTAGGGATTAATGAGGTCAATATTGGGACAGAGGAACGGATATGAATGAGTTGAGTGGGACCCTACATTAGTTTATTTTTGTTTTGTAGTATGACAAGACCTTTTAATTTATTTAACCTAACTCTAGTACAAGGTCACAACCTCAAAGCCAAGCCAAATCTGACATGATCATCTTCTAACTTGTTTTAATGCAAATGTATTATTTTCGTTTCTGAATATATGTTTATTTTATTTTTTTATTCGTTAATTTAATCAAATTTTGACTATAATTTACCCCTATAATAACTCATCTTTGAGGTAAATATGATCATATGTTAACACCTCAAAATATAAAATCATATATTTAACATCTTAAAAATTAAAATTAATTTATTTTTGGAAAACCATCCGGCCCCATTCTTTTATTAACATAATTAGTGGGACTTTCACTCGTTTATCCGGTAAAAAAATCCAAATCTTTTACCAATTTTTTCATGAACCAGTTATCAAATATGGTTTCGTTTTTCAAATTTAAGAGTTTATCTGCTTTGATTGTTGTACATGCTAAAAATCCACCTATTGGTGTGCTGCTATCCTCGACCGACCTTATTTACATTTTCAGTTTTCAATTTCGGCTTTTGTTTACTTTTTCTGTTGAGAGGCGGTTTGTTTTCTACTTTATTGTAAATGTTAATTTTAATTTAGTGATGAAATATTTGTATGGGATTGCATTTATGTTCGAAATCTGAAATGAATTGTAACAAAATGGGTACATGCAAATATATAATATTTAATATATTATTTAATTGTCTCTGAGTGATAATTATTGACTTGATCTATTTTATATTTGTTCGACTCGTTCATTTTTATGAACAATATATGACTTTTTGTTATTAAATTATTTTCATTTTTCTTTAAAAAAGAATTGTATACCGGTTATGCCGTTCTGGTTAAAAAATGTTCTTACCCACATATTGGCTTTTAATTGGAGACGGTTTATAATTGCTTGCATTGGTCAATTTTACTTATTTTAAAATAAAAAATACATTAAAGTGACAACTAACAAAAATAAGTAGGTCTATGCCGCCTGTCAACGGATCAGATTCGGATCAGATTTGTCTAAATTCATGTTCAAATTCATTTAAGTTTATCGGATTCAGATGAGATCGATTCACAGCCCGGATATTTTACATGTCAATCCATATCCGCTCCATTTTATTTAATGGATAACAGATTTGATTTCGGATATCCATTAATTCCTTTATATTTACTACTAATTTTTAACCTATCAACATTCACCCTTATTTAACATGAACAACATGACACTCACTTCATCTTGTAAAACTATATCTTTAGTTTGATGTTGTTTTTTATAAAATTAAAAAGAAAATACATGTACATAATTAGAAAAAAAAATGCACGAGCATTAACTCCCCTGTGTTGCACATAAATAAATTCAAAACAGCCGTGTGTATGATGCAACATCAAGCAATAAAGCATTTTCATCTTAAATGACTTGAGAATCGGTAAGTTTAGTTTTGATTCACTATTAAACTTCTTGAAATTGAAATGTGATAGATGCATCCAAAATGAAAATAATCATCAAACTCCACTCTATTCATCAGATATATTGATGAACAGGAAAATTAAAGAAAGAATCAATAAATAAATGTAACATTATTAATAATGAAGATTAAGATTTAATTTTGGATTGAAGTTGTCGGCCGTACCTGTGCATGGAACTTGAATAAGGAACATATAAGATCACGTTATATTAACTAGGTAGATACTTAGATGCTAGATTATATACTATTTATTATAAATTTATTATATATGATATGTTATATTATATATTTATATATAATATAATATATAATTAAACGGATCGGGTCATGGATAACCGGATCGAATTGACTTAAATTCATATCCAATCCATTTATTATTCGGATTTATCTTATCAGATCGGGTTGCAGATCGGATAATCTTAAGTCCAGTCCATATCCAGTAAAAATGACCCGGATCGGATCCCCGCTTCATTGACAGTCCTACGTCAGACAAAATATTGTCGTAAAACACGATAATCGGCGTTAGTCGGGAGAATCATCTTATAGTGATCAGATTGTTGGTAATTAAATAAAATGATTAATAATATATATTTTAAAAATATAATATTATGTATTTTGAAAAACTTGATAAATTAGTTTAATATAAAATATGTAATAATTAATTGGATTCTAAAATTTGAATTGACAAAAGACTTTATAATGATTAATCAGCTAATCGTTAAATTGGTAACTTTTAGAACAAGGACAAAAATAAGCCAATAATGGACGTAAAATTATTATAGTTCACCATTTGGGACACCTTAAATAAATAATTTATGACTTAAATTTTTTAAAATAAGTAACTCAAAATTTAAAATTAATAAATGTCGTACAAGTGATAAAAATATAAATATGTATAAGTCAAATTAGTATTTAGATAGATTTACTTATAAGTCCGTGATTTTTTAATTAAACAAACAAAATAAAATAATTATTAAATATATTTACATCAATTTATAAATTCTGGACTAGAAACACATTTTAAAACGTAAATGTTAAAATTTAAATTAATAAAAAAGTGAAAAAGTCAAAATAAGATTAAAAGGAGTATATCATTATTAATTTTTAACTTATCAACTTATAAGTTATAAATTTTATCAATAATATGGGTATGCAAACACTTATTATATGAACTTTTAAGTTATATTTTTTTGCATAATATATATACAAATAATTATAAAAAAATTAATACCTAAACAACTTAAATGGAGCTGGCCAAACATGCACATAATAAGTTTGCCCAACCCCTCAAAATCTAATATCTATCTCATGCAGGGGTAAAAATGATGGAAGTAGAACTTAAGATGAGAAAAAAATTGATACATGGGTACATAGAATACAATTTGCACCATTTTTTTTATTAACATGACTTATATACCTTATAATTGAGTATCTCACGCAGAATCGAACCCAGAAACTGGGACGACAAGAGATAAGTCATTAATCACTTGAGTTATCTCATCGCGCTCCACCAAAATTTAATATAAGTAAAAAATATAGATAGTGCATTTGCTAGAAAAGCTACACAGCTGTGAGTGAAAACAGGATCATGCATGACTCCTTACCACCCCTTGGCTATTTCTTTTCCCAAATTTACTCTGTGTACCCACGTTTCTCTAGCCATCTTTGTTGTAAATATATTTGTGGGAAAGTTGATATTGTTTGAAACACAAGTTCATCAATTAATCACAAAAAAATGAGCACAGAAGAGGAAGGACCAAAGACTCCTACTGGAGGCAAGGCTCCTAAGTTGAATGAGAGAATCCTTTCATCTTTGTCAAGGCGACAAGTTGCTGCCCATCCATGGCATGATCTTGATATAGGTAACTAATTCAAATACTACATTTGCATACCACATAGATATGTTAATTCATATTTAGACCTCGATTCTCGGGTGTCGGTCATTTTTAGCATAAACGGGGAGGAACTAGGAGGACTGGAGTGAGCCCCGGTCGCTCCCAGCTGTCAAAATTCACAAAAATTCACAAGCGGGGAGGAACTAGGAGGACTGGAGTGAGCCCCGGTCGCTCCCAACTGTCAAAATTCACAAAAATTTTAGTGTAAAATTTTGAAAAAATATAAAATAATTTAGTTCGCTCCCAACTGTCATTTTTACCACAAACTATCATTTTTAGCACAAACGGGGATGAAATAGGAGGACTGGAGTGAGCCCCGGTTGCTCCCAGCTGTCAAAATTCACAAAAATTCACAAGCGTGGAGGAACTAGGAGGACTGGAGTGAGTCCCGGTCTCTAGGAGGACTGGAGTGAGTCCCGGTCTCTGCCAACTGTCAAAATTCACAAAAATTTTAGTGTAAAATTTTGAAAAAATATAAAATAATTTAGTTTGCTCCCAACTGTCATTTTTAGCACAAACTGGTACCTCCTAACTGTCAAAATTCATAAAAATATTAGTGTGAAATTTCGAAAAAATCTAAAATAATTTAGTTCGCCTACATTAAACTATATTGCTAGTTCCGGTCCTGACAAATGGTACAAAACGGTGTACTAAAAAAGTTCGCAATCCATGTCACAAAGTTACCTAAAAAATGTGTTATTCTTGTTCCAAAGTGTCTTTTTTCTTGATCATTTTCTATCTATCCATCTATCATGGCTTGTAGTTATTCATGCAAAATTTAATTACATGTTATTTACTAATCCAGGACCTGGTGCTCCCCAGACAGTCAATGTTGTAAGTACTTGCTTCCATTGCTTCAATATTCTTATTCTGATTAGTATTCTGCCAATGTACCCGGATTCTGTCTCATGATCAATTTACAGGTCTGCGAGATTACTAAAGGAAGTAAGGTCAAATATGAACTTGATAAGAAAACTGGTCTTATCAAGGTATTTTCCGCGATACCAAGTAGTATACCAGAAATCCAAGTACTTCAGTTGTTTGTTGAATCAGTCATCTGACATTTTGCCTTCTTGCCTCACCAGGTTGATCGTATCTTATATTCATCGGTTGTCTATCCTCACAATTATGGATTCATTCCTCGAACGTTATGTGAGGATAATGATCCCATGGATGTGTTGGTCTTGATGCAGGTTAGTTAGCTCAAGTGCAGCCCCTGGCCTAAAATTTTATAGATATCTATGATGCTAATTGAAATTTAGTTATTCAACCATTTTATCTTCTGCAACAACAGGAGCCAGTCATTCCTGGATGCTTTCTCCGCGCCAAGGCCATAGGACTTATGCCCATGATTGATCAGGTGCTTTTACGTGTACAGAATAAGATCTTTTTAGTTCTAAAGATACACATTTGGTCGTGTTTTCGTGCTTATGTTAAGACCTTTTCTATGTGCACATCATATATACAGGGAGAGAAGGATGACAAAATTATTGCAGTGTGTGCTGATGATCCAGAGTATCGTCATTATACTGATATCAATCAGCTCCCCCCTCATCGCCTTATGGAGATCCGTCGCTTCTTTGAAGACTGTAAGCTTTTGTCCAAAATGTTTAGCTTGATCTTATTTAAGTATAGAATTAGTACCAGAGTTTTCCATGTTTATTTTCAGACAAGAAGAATGAAAACAAGGAGGTTGCAGTCAACGAATTTCTGCCTCCAGCTACGGCTCATGAAGCAATCCAGTACTCCATGTAAGCCTGATCACTATATTTTAGGACACAATCATATTACATGTGTTTGCATTACAGTTTTTCCAAGTATTCGCTTCAAGTTTTTCAAGATCCTGAAAAGGGCCTTACTCTAACACCTTGAGGTTTTAGAGTGATTGGTTCCTTAACACTCAGTCTGCTAGGCAATTAGCTCTCAACTATCAAGAGAAGCCGATGAAGTCTAGTTCTAAACAATATAAGTCTATAACTCGTGTTCCATTGCTGTCTGTCGAGACAGAGGCAGCTCAAGAGTGGTTTAGATCAGTTGTATGTGCATCTAGTTGAACTAAACAATACATACCTGCAAGTCCTACTAAAGACTATTTTCCTCGTAACCATGCCTATTGAGAAAATTTCACAGTTTCGCAACATGTTACAGAGAAAAAATGAAATACTGTAAAAATGCAGACACTGACAGAGATAGGGATGATGAGGCTTACTCATGTAAAAGTACTGAACTACTCACAAATTCCAACCATAGTATCTTATGACGTCGTACCAGATTAGACTGCTAACTTACAGCCTTGGTTACTTTTGTCGAAAAAAATAATCATTAACATTTAACTTTCGCTGCAGGGATCTTTATGCAGAGTACATCTTGCACAGCCTGAGGAAATAGGCGAAATGTGATACGTATTAATAATTTCTTACGGTTGTGCTACCAGAAGCCTGTCATCTGAGATCACAGACCAACTGCTTGTTTTTCTTTACAAATGTTGTTTGTTTATTTATTAAACTTGACAAATATTGTTTAGTTACTGATAAATTTCTTTTGTTGAGCTATTGTATCAACTGCTGTGAGGCAATTTCTGTTTAGTTACTTCATATTAATGATTTAAACTCTTTACTTGGGAGCTCTACTTCATTTGAGAACCTAGTAGTAGTAATAGTTGATTGTCGTATCAGTCAAGTGACATTTTGCAGTTAACCCAAACTAAAGCCAAGTTTTTACCCAAAACCTCTTTATGCTATCGGGAGTAGAGTCTGTTTGTGTGTAACTTATAAATATTTTTAAATCAAACTCGCTCGTTCTAATTATTTAAAAAAAATGATCGAGTTTAACCCGATTAACAAATAATTCATTATTTATTACTTAGATTTATTTTTATTAAGATAATTGTTACTTGTATTAAATATATAATATTTTTAATATTATTTTATATTATTCAAGAATGTGTAATAATAGTTTAATTTCTTACTTAATTACATATTGTGTTTGTTATACAGATTATTAAGTATTAAAATGGAATATTAGAATAAATGAAATAAATATAATATATAATATATTTTATTAGATTTTTTAAAAACATTAAAAATCAAACTTGTACATTTCAATTTTTTGTAAAAATATGATATTATTTTAACTCGATTAACAAATAATTTCTTAGCCGTTACTTATATTTATTTTTATGAGATAATTATTACTTGTGTAACTATTTTAAAAAAAATTTGAGTAATTTTTCTGTATTTTGAACTTATGTACTCTACAATCTGTGTAATGGATGTATTTTGAACTTATGTAGGATAAGCTAGCTTGTGAAATGGATAAGCTAGCTTTAGTTTATAAATGACCTTGTCACCCTGACGACCAAACCATAAAAATGTACCATCAAAACTCCCTTACTCTAATTATATATAGGATATAATTAGCAACTATGTACTTTTTCTCAAGTTATTATGATTTTTTGCTTTTATATTTATTTTAGTTTTAAAATATATATTTGTAAATGTTAATCAAATATTAAATTCACGAATTAAGATAATTATATTTAAAAAGTTATTTATTTTAGTTTATTTAAGTGAAAAAAAATCTGATTTATAAATAAAATTATCCAAACACTTACGTAACTTATAAGTATTGATCTATTTATCACTTATAAGGCACTTATTTATTTTAAGTCATAAATTATTTGTTTTAAAATTTCCCAAACGGGCACGTAATGTGGAGAGATCGATGAGTGAGTGAAATTGTATGTATTAATGCATGCAACCGTATCTTCCTCGCTTTCTTTACGGAATGTCGAGATCTCGATGAGTGAGTGAAATTGTATGTATTAATGCATGCAATCGTATCTTCCTCGCTCCATTTACAGAATGTCGAGAGTTTCGACGAGTGAGTGAAATTGTATGTATTAATGCATAAGTAAAATATTATTCTAAATTGGTTTAAGATATCTTATAATTAATAAAATAATTTTAAAAATATATATGTATTTCTGATTTATAAGTAACTTATAAATTATAGTCAAATATACGGAATATCCAACTCAGCTCAGCTCGATTTTGATTTAAATTTTCAAGATGGTTACACCATACTTTCAAATTGATCCAAAGATATTTTACTATTCAATGTAGCCGTTAATTATTTGTACTTAAGAATCACGCAAGTAATTACAATATCACGATTTTACAGATTTGGAAAATCATAACGAGATTATATATTTCCAATTAAAACGATTCTATATTTAATACCTAATTATGGAAACTTATATTTAGCTAGATATTACAACTAATTATAAGCAAATCAATACTAATTATACTTACCTCAAATGACATGAAAACGTGTCAAAGCGTATATTTTTTATTTTTAAAATATTTAAAATCGTACAAAACACAAATTAAGGAGAAACAAAGATCTTAACATATAAATGTGTGTTTAATTATATTGATTTGCCTCATTGGCAAAGAAATCTCAAATGCGTTTACAAAAATGCACACATTTCATATTGAGTAGTGAAAGAGCAAAAAAAGTTATATATAAGCACATAGCTTCCATAAACTTTGATCTTGCCCTGTTTGGTGTTTTCTACAAAAATCATACAAGGCATCATGACAAGAAAGAAGGTGAAGCTAGCATTCATCAGTAATGATGCTTCTCGAAAAGCGACATTCAAGAAAAGGAAGAAGGGCCTCATGAAGAAGGTTGGAGAGTTGAGTACCTTATGTGGTATTGATGCTTGTGCTATCATTTATAGTCAGTATGAGCCCCAGCCTGAAGTTTGGCCTAATACAGTAGGTGTTCAGCGTGTGTTGGCGCAGTTTAAGCGAATGCCCGAGATGGAGCAGAGCAAGAAGATGGTTAATCAGGAGAGTTTTATTCGTCAGAGGATTGCGAAAGCTAATGAGCAGTTGAAGAAACAGCATAAGGATAATAGGGAGAAGGAAATGATTGAGGTTATGTATCAGTGTTTGACTGGGAAAATAGGGTTACAAAATTTGATGATCCCGGATTTGAATGATCTTGGTTGGCTCATTGATCAGAAGTTGAAGGAGATTTATAAAAGAATTGATCAGATTTCGGCTACTAAGAAAAAGAATACCACTGCTCAGATTATTAATCAGGTGGCTCCTGCAGCTGGTGGGAAAGTTGGCATGCAGCCTTTTAATATTCTCAGTAACGACTCGTATTCGAGCTCAGTCACAGGCTCTGGCTCTGGCTCGGGATCAGCTGCTGCAATGTTGAAAGGTAAAGGAGTGGCTAATTGTGCTGATGGAACAGAAGAAAACGCTATAGAGCGCGATATGGAAGCAATGCAGCAGCAGCAGCAACAGCAGCAGAGACCGCCTTGGTTCATCGACTGGATCAACAGCAACAATGGGAACAGCAGTACTGATCAGATGCAGAATCAGCAGCAACACTGCCAGAACTTGGGTTTTAGTCGCGGTGAGGAGATGATGATGCCTTATGGCGATGCGCAGAACGGTGGCATGTGGTCAAGTGCATTTTTCCCATAGTTTCCCTATCAGATTTATGTGATAGTGCTGCTGGTTACTTGTGTTTTTGTTGTTTTTTTGATGAACTTTGAAGGATATTTGTTTTGGTTTTAATAAATTTCTATCTGGTGTGTTATTATTCTCGCGTTGCTACAATAATTCCATTGCTTGTGGTGATGGATGTAACTGTGGTTTGATTATGTGATTATGTTTTGAATTCGTAGTTCTGTGTTGTAATCAACCTTATGATCTTGCTATTAGAACATGCAACTTAAGATATCAGTATATGTTTCCAGAGATAAGTACTTACTACACCCTCTCTATGAAAACAGTAACTATTTTTTCATGGTATGCTGTAAGAAATTTAAAGATTTACAATAGAAGCTCGATAAATGTATATTCGATAAAAGAATAATCTCGACAACTAAATATCTTTTTCTGATATCAACATACGATAAAACCTCGATAAATGAATATTTGATAAACGAACAATCTCGATAAATGAATATCTTTTTCCGGTACCAACATAATAATGGTTATGTATTATTAACGTCAGTAAATAAATAATCTCGATTAATGAATAAAAATTTCGGTCCCAAGAATATTCATTTATCGAGGTTAAACTATAATAGATATCCTGTATTTATAATCTCGGTAAGTAAATAAACTCGATTAGAAATAAAATATTTCGATCTCAAATATATTCATTTATCGAGGTTTAAGCGTATTTTCAAAAAATAAATTATTTCATCCTCCTCATGAGGCCATGACTTTTCTGTACAACACCAGACCATCTAAGAAACAATGGACTCAAGTTTACAGAGAATAAAGGTTTGGGCCAAGCCCTCAACAGTCTCAAAATAAACCCATCAGCTTGGTAAACAAATAAGCCCGTTTATTGGGCCGTCAGAAAAATTGTAAACAGGCCATCATTATGAAAAGTAAAATAGCCCAACATCAGCACTAGAGATCTAAATAAAAGCCTTTACTCTTCTATTGGGGCCTGACCATCAAGTGCTATGATCCTAGACTGCATTAGGTCTCTCTTCTCTGGGCCTGACCAGTCATTTCATCAAACCTCCACCTATGGGCTTTATCCATCCAATCTCTTAGAGAATGGGCCATCCTGAAATCAATTTTTTTTTTTACTTTTTTTGGATTTTGAAGGGAAATCAATTCAATAATTAAAATTCATACGACATCTACAATTACAATCGAAACTCACCAAACGGTTAAATATATCGTTACTGAATCTTTCTTTCTTCAAGAGGCGATTAAACATTTTTTTAAAGATGATATGAATATATGTATTTGATGCGATTCTTTTAAGAAATGTAATTTCCGCGTTCAACTTAAATCGCGCAATAGATGAATTATTAGTATTAGAAATTATATTCTCGCGGAACCAAGACTTCAAACCAGTCGAGACTAAAATGGATCTAATAATTATTCGAATGTCGGACAAAACTTAACATATCTTTTCTACCTGATTTTAACTAAAAGTCAAGACTTGGAAAAAAAATCTCAACTAAATTTAAAATTTAACCGAGACCGTGGTCTTTGTTAGCCCCTTTGGTTCCACACTGTTAGAATAATATAAGATCCCGTAAAAAGTGATTCTCTAACACCTTGAGGTTTAGAGTAACTCGTTACTTGACATGGTATCAGAGCTATACATCTGCGGAAAGCACTAGAGCTATACATCTGCGGAAAGCACTAGACCGTCTTCTAATCAGATGAGTCATCTGTGAATTGAAATTGTGCACTATGGCAAGGCCATCTGTACATTGATATGGTTCCTTAGCTAACACAAGACAAAGGTTCACATGTTTGCTGAACAAACAAAACACAGATTCACAGAAGTGGGCTCAGTATATCAAGAATTTGTTGAAAGTTTAACCCCTGAACAAAAGGAGACAATAATACTACAAGTATCGATGTTTCATGCATTCAAATATTCAATCAACAGACTAATTGTCAAACTCCTTATTCCCAAAGCCTTGCACCATGCAGCAATATGACCCTGAATCCCTGATGCTCTTGCATTATTATGGGATAAGTTCCATTAAAAAATGAACTACAGGTTAATTTTTTGGCACCGGGAACAAAAATTTTACTCCCTCCATTTCAAATTACATGTCCACTTTTAAAAAATCACATATATTAAGAAAAATGAATGTTGATAAGAAAATTATGTATTAATTGCATTAAATGAATATAATACTGTATATGGTATATAGTTGATCTTCGAACTATAAATTTGAGATATGTGGACTAATTTTAATTTTGAAACCATAAATTACATTGAAAGTTAAAGTGGTCAACTAATTTGGAATAATTTTTTTTTATTAAAAGTGGACATGTAATTTGAAATGAAAGGAGTATCTGTTTTCGAACCGAGAGACCGTGTAGCTAGTAAATTGTAATGGATTGGCTAACATGTGCCCTGAGGGAAAATGTTAACCTATATTTATGGAGTAATTTTGTTATAAATGTACTCTAAATGTTATTCCTTTTACGAATGTGCGGTAAATGCTAAACGTCAATTATTTAGAAACGGAAGAAGAGATGAGTACAAACGAACTACGAAATGCCATTCAATGCGCCAATGAAATCAAGCGTCAGTTATTTAGAAACGGATGGAGAGATGGACACAAACGAACTACGAAATGTTATTCCATTCGTCAATGAAATCAAACGTCAATTATTTAAAAACATAAGGAGAGATCTGGACAAACGAACTACGTCTCTCGTGGCAAAACACGACTAGATAAAATAAACACCGTAAAAATTGTTTCAAATTTAACCGACTTTTAATAATTAACTCTACATAATTTTAATCTCGACTGTCTTGAAAACCTGGTTCCGTCACGGACTCTGTTCAGCTATGAGATAAGAACCAACCTGATGCTTATCAAATGCCTCCACTAGAATGAGGACAACTTTTCCTGATCATAGAGTCATAAATATCCACCAGACCAGATTACAACTGTTGTAAACCATGTTTAGAAACAGCTCACAAGCAACACAAAGCAGAGGAGTATTCACATGCATCTGCAAGCAGAGTATATATTTAAATTATTGCAGGCACAATAGTCTAAATGATAATTCAAACTTCATGCTTTTCAAAGCAGCTCTGAAGTAATTGCTACCTTGAACATGTTCTTCCCAAAGCAGCTCACGGGCAGACTTATTGTGAGTCTGTGAAACAATGGAGTTCTGCAAGATTTGCATCAGTTCCTCACCTCCACAAGTCACAGGCACCTAATACTAATGCCGCAGAACTGTATAATGCATGATGAATCAATGTCAATGTCATTACCAATATCCGTGTGAAAAAATCGAACGACTTATAAATAGGACGAAAGGGAAGATTGGAATTCCGTAAGCTGAATTTAGTATCGATTGTTTTTTAAATACGGAGTGACTCACTTGAAATTTTGGATATAGCTGAATCATATTCGTGGACAAAAACCAAATGACTTATAGATAAAACGAAATGAAAAAAATGAAATTCCGTAAGCTGAATTTAACATTCGATTGTTATTCAAATACGTGAAGCATACTCATATAGTGGAGTATTTTATAAAAAAATGTTTAACAAATGTCATACACAATTCAGGGAGACAACCTAGTACTCATTAAAATATTTCTCAGTCATATTTGGATCGAATTTGGTCATTTTTAAGTTATTATCCAAATTCGAAATTGGAACGAAATTGAATACTCTAGAACCATTTAATAAAACAGTTAATGCCTTGTTTTTTGGACCTAAATCAGTATTCCCTCTGTTTTTTATTATATGACGTTTGACTTTTGTGCACACACTTTTAAGTCTTTTGACCGCATAGATAAAATAATATTTTTAAAATTTTTCTTTTTCTTAATTAAAGTTTTAATTATATATTTTTATTCACAAAAAAAAATTAAAAAAAATTATTCTAATTATGCGGTCAAAACACTTAAAAATATATGCAGAAAAATAAAATGTCATATAATAAAAAAGAGAGGGAGTAAAATCATAACGGGCTGTCGATTTGAGGCCCAAATGCAGAGAGCGAAAATGATCCAGAAAAAAAAAAGAAAAAAAAAAGAAAAAAAGGAGGGAAAATCTAAAATCTCGAACGCGCCAAAACACCTATAAATTGGCGTCGATCTCTAAATTTTTCTCTTCGAGACACCCCAAATTAAAATGTTCATATCATTTTGGTGTCTCCTCTCTGGCGCCCAAGCTCATACGCATTCTCAGGTACTATACTTGTTTCATTATTCATTCATTCTTACTAGAAAACTAATACTCATATGATGTTATTTATCTTGTTCTCGACTCAACTCATGATGTAATTTATCATGTTCTCGACTCGACGACTCAAATCAAACTTACGCGTTATTTATCCAGTGCTTCACTCAACTCCGTTCAAATTCAATCATTGTATTTGATTTTACAAGTTGTAAGCCAATTTTACGGAAACACTACTCTTGCTTCGTTATTATCTAGTTATTTTGGTATCGATTAGTGTATAATTGTTAACAACAAAAAATCAGTTTAAGTATAATTTGTTTCATCATGAATCAAACAATTATAAGAATTAGTTATTTCGATTTTTAATTAGCATATTAAGCTGCTAAGAAGAACCCTAAGTCTTCTCACGTTTTAGTTTTCACTGAAACTTGAACTCTCGACTTTGTACTGTGGAGAGCGTGATGCAAGTAGTATCGACAAGAGAGAATGCGGTGCAGGCTGCATCGAATTCTCTCCGCTCACTTTTTTATTTTTTACTGAAACTTTAACTCTCGATTTTGTACTGTGGATAGCGTGATGCAGTTATTATCGACAAGAGAGAACGCAATGCAGGAAGTATCGAATTCTCTCTGTGAAGAGAGAATGCGATGCAGCCTGCAGGTAGAACGTTGCCATTCATTTGACCGTTAATCACGAATCTACGATCATACACTCTCATTAATAGAAGATCGAAATGGATGAAGAAAAAACAATTAGACATTCTTATTAGTACAAGACTGATGGTTACAACGTTGAGCCTGTTGTGCTCTTTCCGTACAAAGAAACAACAACAATTAGACACTCATCCGTAGAAGATTGAAGAACTCGAGCACGTCGTGCTCTTTCGTACAACATTAGACTACTCTGCTACTCATCTTTGTACACGAATCCTAATTCCTTATTCAATGTGTGTTACAATCTACTCATCGTCGTATTTCTTCTCTTTTCCTTTGGTTGCCTTGCTAGGCGGAAAATGTAGCCTAGCCATAAGTGGTCTCGGAGATCTGGTCTCCCTGTCAAATCCTCTTACGCAGACAAACCCTGTAGATTATCAAGAAAATTTTTAGGACACTGCTGGTGCCTTAGGTTTAAAACAGAACTTCATTCGTAACACATATAATAGTAGTTTTTAGTTATAAAGTGTCGTTAGGCTTGTTATTACCTCTCCAGAAGCAAAATTGGATGTCTTTCGTTTGCATACCTAATAAGATAAGATAGCGTTATTTTCCCAGTTCCGACAATTATCTTAAATTCATGATGTTACGAAATTTACCTCTAAATATAGATGTTACAGAGGTTCCAAAGTACACGGTTTTCCTTGGCAAATTCCACAACAAATATCTAGGTATGTTGAGTGGGCTTAAGCTAGAAGCGTGGTCAGCAAACACCTGTAGAAAAAGTTTTTTTTTTAAAAATAAAATAATTTACATTATGGAAATATTGCTTTAGAAAAAATTTGTTAGTCAGGCTGAAAGTGTACTTACCTCGTTAACCTGAAAGTATGTGCCATTGAGCGGGAAACTCCCTCTCATAGCAGTTCGACATGGTATCTGCACATAATGAGGATAAACTAGAAGTTAGGATTTTTTTTGCTTGCCTATTTCGAAACTAGTCAAAATGGTGTTCTCACCAAGATAGTCCCTCGAACAGTTTGGGATTGTGCCTCCCTTGTGCTGCTACATGTAAAACAGGTATCGTCACTGCATAATCCCCCTGATTCCTGTTTGCTACATTGTCCTGCAGGTGGTTGAATTGAGTCTGCGGTTTCACCTGATATAAGAATGTTATTCCTGGTCAATTTCACCTTTGCTAATGCAAAGAACTAGATGAGATTTTCACGAGCTACATGACACTTTAAAGTTATAGTAATATTGAATTCTGAATCCTTTAACAATAGACATCTTGATTCAGTTGCTTACCGGGAGTCCATATAGCTAGTAGGTAACTGCAAGGATCATCAGGTTCTCTGCGATCATGCTGTAATATTATACTAATCAGACATTGTTTATAAACTGAAGAATTACAGTAAATCATGATTGAACTAATATTATACTAACCCCTTCCAACAGAGGGTGTGTGTCCGGAAGCTCATACCTACATACAAAGAGGAAGAAGTTAATACAAACTAGCAAGTGTTCAATCTGCTCCTTGATAACATTTGAGCTATACTAAATTATTCTCGCAAACAGAATAACTTCTGAAACTTTCCCTTCCACATTTTACTTTTTTCATTCCATGATATATAAGCTCCACCAATAATACTCTAAGTATAAATTAGCAGGATGAATGGAAGTACACACTTACACTTGGTGTTCTGTTCTTAATCGGCTCACGTTTTTTAGTTTTACTGCAGGGATCGAGGCAGCTTCTGGAGTTAAAGCCACCAAAGCCTTCGAGACATCACATTCTTGAAGTTCCTTATTTCTGTTAACGTACTCTTGCAAGGTTTGTGTGAACTCCTGAATGTTTAACTTGATAGTTGGAATTTCATCAGGATCTTCATCAAAGAAGTCCTCAATGTCATCTTCTCTTGCTTCTGCTCTTTCAGGCTCTGGTGAAGCTGGCACCTCAACTATGGGCTCTGGTGATGCCGGTATCTCAACTATGGGCTCACACTGGCTGATCTGCAGATTCGCTTCCGATACTTGATCACTCTGAGCTGCAGGTAGCTCTAATCTATTAATGTTCCCACCAGAGTTTTGATGGACTGCATTGTATCCTGACACAACTACACTTCTCTCCTCTGGCGCTGGTAGGGCAAGCCTTGCACTGCATGATATTAGTTTGTTACACAACTGACTAAGAAGCAAGATGACTACTTTTGGTGAATAAATTTCATTGTTTAATGATGCATTGATATAATTCTATGAATAATCCCAGTGCAGCATTAACAATATCTTCAGTGCTTTCGTAGTGCTTGCTGTTGTTATGTTCATCTGTGTCTTTTTAGTTATCCAGCACTCCAGTAGTATCTGCATATGTCTAATTGTCTATGCTAGGTAGCCATTTTGATTATTTATTTATCCCTTTCACAATTTTAGCATTCTAGACTACCAAAACTTTATTCCTCGTAATGCACAATGATCAGGTGGATATCATACCTTGCAAACGCGCTTGCAAAATGTCTGCACTCTCCTCTTAGGGGGCATGCATTGCAATTAGGTTTACTTTTTGTGCAGAAAACCTGCAAAGGTCATAACTTTCTTTTAGCCATTTCATCATAAAGCAAAAATTGGAAATGTACTTGTACTACAGTACTAGTAACGATGAAATTACCTTCCCAAAAGTGATCATCTGGTAGTGCAATTCATATCTGGTAGAAATATCATTATAAGTTAGTAACAGAGAAGTGACATTTAATTAATATTGATTAGTTAGATATGTGGCTGAATAATCGACTCACAATGTTCTTTGGTCCAGCTTGCAGAGTCTTGGCCAGAGATACTTTTGGATTGACTCCAACATAGGATACCTAAAAATCACAGGTTAATTACGTTTCCAGTTTGGCATGATTATAAATTGTGAGATTATGAACTTACATTTCAAGCAAATGCAATTGCAGTGATTCAGGCAGTGGCTGAAGAGGTACCCATCCCAGTCTTACAGCTATACGCCCAACATTTGTATCGACCTGCTCAACAAGACATGTTTTGCATCTGATTTAAATTAAATCAATGGCTGATGGGTGTGAAATGCAAAGGTATGCAACTTACTGGGAAAGCAATATGGTGCAGCGTTAAAAGGCGAACACACTCTACGCTCTTCAAACCCAGTCCCCTGAAGCTCAGTAGATAATCTCTGTCAAAGAAAGTAGTTCATTGATTTAATTTGGCTGCATAACTTATTAAACAGGTACATTTATTAATCTGTTTTCTTGCCTCTTTAAATTTTTGCTAATTTTGGAACTTGTTGATTGGTGAAGCCCAACATATTAGCACAGTTTTTATGGATATATGAAATAGAATAAACTATGGAAATAAAGATTTACTTTGCTTTGTCAGGTGGGACATCCCTCAACCACTCAAGATCAATGCTTCCGTGATCGTTGACAAGTCGATCAAGAAATGCCTGCATAGATTTCAAAAAGTATTTTGAGCTGCTGAGAATGACCTACCAAATCACTTGTAGAAGATAGGTGTGCCACAAATTGGACTATTAACTATAAAATGTATGCATACCTTAATCCTTTCGGCAAGCATGTTGTTCATTCCCCTTTCTCTGATTGTGTCAGCAACTTCTTCAACATCAGCAAGCCTTACTGCCTCCCAGTCCACTGAGTCAAATGTATCAGCTGTTCGCACTCTTTCACCATTGGTTTGTGCCTGTTTTCTCAAGCTATCCCAGTTAATCGGAGGTTTTTTACCTTTTCTTCCCCTTTTGGGTTTGTCTGTTTTGGCATCGGGGATTGTGGGTGAAAGAGAATTGTGGTTTTCTGGACTTGATTCTTGCTTATTCTTTCCAGAAATATCACAAGCACCAGCGCCTCCCATCTCTTCCAATATCCCAGGTCCTCCATCATAATTAACTTTCTCGACCTGGTAGACTCTCTCTTGATCAGAAGACTTTAACTCGTGCTTAAGTTCTGGAGAAGCTGATAGAGGCTGACACACTATATTAAACTCAGCTTGAATGCTGGAATCTGGGAAATCATTTTGGGTGCAGTCCTGCACATTGTTAGTGTGGATTTCCACCATGTGCTGAACTACACCTTGGCTTGCATTTTCTGTTGAAGATCTACTTTCCGCACTAGAAATTTCTTTTCCTTCCCAGTGACCCGACAAAATGGCTACATCTCCATTGTACTTGTTTTGTTCTGCCATATGCAGAAGCTCAACAAAAGATGTGGTCCCACCAATTTCTGAGCAATTGCAGCTTGAAATATCTTTTTGTGTAAGACAACCCATGCTGCTTACAGAGGAGGATTCATTGCTGTTGACTACTTCTATGACTTCACTACATTCAACAGCCTGAATCATTGTAGATTCTTGGTTTAAGGTGGGCTGCTTTGACTTATTTCCATGCCATTCGATGGTATCATCTGGATTCAGCACGCATGCTTCTAGTTCATCTTCTGGAATGTTCGTAAAGTCTTCTGAAAGTGGATTTTGGTTGCTCTTTACGACAAGGGGAAATTGTGCAGCTAGTGACATATAGGCAGAACTGCAAAGACGAAACTTAAACATGTCAAATGTGCTTTCAGTTACCTGTCATTATATCATAGTTCATAAAAGATACAAATGACCAGCTGACCTGGACAGATGGTCCGAGACATTCTGTGTAAGGAATACACCAACAACAGAGTCTACAACCGACCCCTTCCACCTGGAAAAGGTCCTGTCTCCTGTAAAAACAAGATGGACTTCCGCTGTTACCACCAAAACACAAGTAATGTTTCCAATTCTAATTTATGTCTTCAAAAGTTCTATACATGAGTTACTCACAAGGCGTGGAGTGATTCTAATGGCTTTTTACTATTATATTATAGTTTCTTTCAAAAGCACTATGAAATATAAGACTGAAAGGGCTGTGATAAAGTGAAGATTGATGCCTAACGGGCGGCCTGTTTTATCAGATGAATGATTAACATTCTTAATGTTGCAATAAATGTCTAACACCTGTAATTTATCATACCAGGGTTCCGATGAACTTGAAAAGCACCATTTTTGAGGAAAACATTTATTTCACATGGTTAGGATGATCAGAGTTGTTTCACTACGCTGTCCCCATCAAGATCAGGTACTATCTCAAACTGTAAACTATGTCTTTATATGTTTTTTTAGATATGACCTACACATATAAGGTTGGAGTGGGCTTTTTCGTATTTGTCATAGTTTCACTTTGATAACTCTTTTACAATCACTATCTATCTGGAACTTAAGATTGGACAAAAGGTGCTTAAATGACGTTCTATCAGATTAGTGCTTACATGTTTAATATCATATTAGAGTACTACTGAACTTGAAAATCCTTTATGACTTTATTATGCGGATAGCATATTTTTCACATGGTGTAAATTAACTGAGTTGTATTTTTGCCATAAACGGTAACCCTGTAAAAATTAATACCAAAGTTCTTCCAAGTCAGTTGAGATGTTTATAGATTATGGACATTGTAATTACCTTGAATAAGATGCATGCACTTAATAAATGAGTTCGCCCTTCCATCAAAAAGTCTTCTTTCCTCTTCCCACCATTTTTCTTTCTCTTCATCTGTCCCATTAATACCTTCACTGTTGATGTCCTGCAGCAGAAGCTTCCAGACTCTAGTTGTCTCTTCATCTAGTTCAACTTTAGGGCGCGACTTTCGTTTCTTGACAGTCACAAGAGTGCCATCTCTCTGATAAACGACAATTGCGTTTTGCTCTTGATATCGTGCACTATTGTAGCTGCGTGCCCATGCACTAGGATATGCAACTTGGTTTCTTTCTGCATTGATATCCAAATGCCTTAAATGTTCAACTAGAGCATCAACAGAAAACATCGCACCTGGATAAGAATATGCAACAAATGACAAAATGGTTAAAATGTTGCCGAATGAATGTACTCTTCAGACAGAGGCACCTATCAAGTGTTCACACTTTTATGTTGACTGTGCATACCTGAAGCCCGATGATTTCTCTTAGTCCTTTTTTTTGTTGTTTTCGCTGCATGGACGTTTAGTTGATGGGAAGATCCAACTCCTTGCTTTATACTTGATCTTGTTGATTGTATGCTCAAAGCAATTTCAGTAAGAGAAGCGATGTCCCTTACTCTGGTAGAGCCCTTTGACCGCTTCTTTCTGGTTTCCTTGTTGCCTGTGTCCAGCATGGTTCTATAACTGGGAGGTTTAGTACATTGAGCTGCAAATGACGTATAATTCCTGTCTTCTGTAAAAGCGTGTCCCCAGTTAACCTTTGGAGCATATTCTATTGTCTGAGCTATTAGATTTTGACATTTTTCAGTTCTCCTTTTCTTATGTGTTGCGGGAAAGTGCATGCCAGGAACACCATCGTTGATATCTTGATCAACTTGGAACACTGCTAGATATTCTTGGACAGAATTGTGGCGTGCCCCGACTATATTGGTGCTATAGAGGTCAACAGAGGCACTTTGATGTCCTCTCTTCATCCTTCTAGCATATTCCTCTTTGGAAACTGGGGTACTGGTGCTGCAGTTAGAATCATTTGGGCTATTAGATGCTGGAGGAGAATTTAAATCTATCATCTGTACGACGTTCGACTCTTTGTCATGAGTTACGTCTGAGAAAACAATGCGACATTTGCCTCTAGTACTCCCACTTTGAACATCAGCTATTTGATATAATTGAGCTTTTTCAGCACTCCCTTCTGTTCCCTGCACAATCTGCATAGCTGATTGAATTTTTGTGTAAGAAATTTCCGATTGAAATCCTGAAGCATAGTACGAAGAACTTTCATCTTCCTCTTGAAAAATGTCAAAGTTCAACGATCTTCTACAGGATCTCTGCGGACGGCCAGCTGTCTGTGGCTTACTGCTTGTTAAATTTTCCGAGGGAGTATCTGGGTTAATATTTCTGGTTGTGTTGGTTATATTTATTGTAGTAGTTTCTTCGTCTGTTACAGTTAAATCCACAAAGGGAGTATTTTGTGGAATGCTGGTTACTTTCTTTCGGACGTATTTTCTTTTAGGTTTTGGTGTTTCATTTGGGTTAACAGGTTTTGGGGTTTTTGGCTTGGGAGTTCTTTTAGGCTGGCCTTCTCTCACTACTTTCGGCGTGTATCTTTTTCTTCTTGGTTTCTGCTGTGCTGGTGTACTTCTGCCCAAACTTACATTACTCCCTGGACCAGAGTTATTTTTCTCCAACACCTGTGCGGATACATCGCCACTTGCTTGTTCTGTTTGCTGGACAACTCCCGTCATAATGTTATCAACTTGTGTCTCCTTTCTTGGTTGATTAGTTTCATTCCCTTGCGTTGCTTCTTTATCTGTGCAAATGCGTATTAGTGCTTCATTGTAATAAGCCATCCTATATTCCTATGTAATCTGATTATCAAATTTATGTCAACATAGACCCGCCTCCCTCTCTTTTAAGCCAAGTAATAACCGTTGTATATGTATCAAATAAAGATGTAATCGTATCTATTACGAATCTAATAAATGTAACTATGAACTCAATTTAGAAAGAAAATAATAAGTAATGAACTCGGGTTTTTTGCAATGGCATACCTTCAAACTGAGTTGCTGGTATAGAACCAACAAAGTTGTTAGACCCAGAAGCTGTCTTGGCAGCTGCAGCAGTTGCAAGTGCCAATAGATCGCAAAAGGGCATGCTCTTATCAACACAATACATGGAGAAGGCTGCACCATTGAATTCAGTGGTTGCCTCCACCGAATTTGTCAAGCTGCTGTGTGAAGATGAATCAGGAAACCCAGTTCCATGAAGAACATGGGTCACCTGACTCGATCCCCGCAGCTCATTTTCTTGACAAATTTGCCCGGAAACACAGTTGGTAATCTGAATTGTCTCATTTTCTTGCTGGTAGTTACAGATCGGGTCTCGATTTTGCTTCACTGGGGTAACCGGAACCCAGGAAGCTCTTGAATTATCTCCACTCATATCCATATCAATTTCTGCAACACAAACACAACCAAATTTTACAAAAACCACACATAACATCATACAAGAACATATCAAATTCATCAACACATGTAAAGAACCTAAGAAAACATCACCAAGCTACATAAAAGAAACATCAAAACAAAACCTTAAATTCTCGAAATTAACAAAGCAAACAACTCATAAACTCCACAGATCTCTCATAAATTGGTCAAACAATAGCAATTAAAGAAATAAATAGACCTCACAAACATAAATGCAACATGATCTTTGACATATACCAAATTTTCTTACCATAAATTTCATCAAAAATGGTAAAAAGAAATGAAAATTGTCCACATAGCTCAACAACAAAAACAAGTGAAACTAACCTTAACTAGAAGCTTTCTTATCATCAAAGATCAGATTTTCACTTAGTTGTTGTTATATGTGTAAGATTAAATGACTAACAGTTTGTGAGATGAAATAGGGAAACTATAACTAACTGTGGTTAGAAAGTTATATATTTATAGCCTAACATAGATGCTACATAATTAATGTTAAGTTGATTATTTTAATATCTAAGTGTTAATTAATTATTTAAATAATATTATGGGTAGGTTGTTAAATTGAGTAAATGTTGAGGTGCTTGCAGAGGTAATGTGAAGTGTTGAGCAAAGAGTTTACACACGTGTCTAGACTACAAAAACGATGAACATGCAGCAAGCCTCGTAGCATCGAAAGTTCACGGGTTGAATAGAAATATAATTGCAATTTATGATAATTAAACAATTAAACAATGTAATAGTGTAGGGCAAAAATGGTTTTAATGAAGTCAAATGGGTTGGATGAGTTTTTTACCTTGTTGGTCGGGTAAAAAAAACGGTAACATCATGGTTAAAATAATAAATTTATTTTTGTGATAGAGATTTATTGTTTAAAAAGTTAGATATTTTTATTAATATTACTAGTTGGAGAATTAAAATTATATTAATATATATAAATGTTTAATTTGTAGATAATTTATAACTCATTTTATTATGGATATATATAATTTTTATCTTTATAGATAGTATAATGCATAGTGAGATATATGAACTTATAAATATTAATTTCATAAATGAATGAATGGGTAGAATGCACTATTTATGTTAGATTTATTTCTTTCAAAATAACTAAAACTCATCTAACTTATAATTAATATATAACAATGTAATTACATGTTTTAGAAAGTTTTAAAATTTGTTATGTAAAGTTCTCAAGTATCATTCCATAGTTGAATTTCTAATAATGCATTATCTTTACTTTATTTTATATATGTAAAAACTGCATTTAATAAAAGTAGTATAAAAAAATATTAGGGAGATACTCTCACTTCTCAAATAAAAAAATTTAGTGTCTATCTTTTTTGTAATTTATTTTATTAAAATAATAATTTTAAGTAATGTGACAACACATTTTTAAATTTAAAAATATAGCTCATATCAAAATAAAACAAAACCTCGACATCTCAAGAATCAAATTAACGAGAAGTTAATATTTTGAATAATAGTTTTCATTCCCGGTATAATAAACATAATATATGTTTAATATTAATATATTTAATAAACTTTATCGATTTCAATAATATTAATTTATAAAAAATTACTGCCCCGCCAAATTTATGTAATTTCAGCTAAAACAATGTGTAGTGTCATGTAACACTATAAGTTTATAACATATATACGAACATAAAATATTACTTTATGTTCTTATATATGAAGACATATATTTATTTATTTAATATATTTAAATACTACTTTCTCCGTCTCAAAAAATATTGTCTATTTTGACTTGTTACACTGTTTATAGTAAGCGATCAATTATTAATTTACGTCTAATATATAAGATTAAATATATGATTTTGTTGAATTTATATTTATGAGTATTTTAATATAATAAAGTTTTTATATTTAATATTAATATAAAATTAAAGATATTAACAATCAAAATTGTGCATTGACAAATCGTATACAGGATAAATCGGAAACGTTTTAAGGGAAGGAGCGAGTGTATAATGACGCTACAATGGTGAAGTATAAACTGTAGACATGACGGTCTTACTGCCGGAGAAAATAGTGTGACATGAGTGATAAATGATTAGCAATTAGCCTAGCTTTGAGAGTCGGCCTAAGGTCTTAGTCAATTGTATTATCCTTGGACCAATTATGTGGGTCCGTATCAATTAAATTGTTTACTAAGTCAATCACTTAATTCTCTTTTAGAATCTAGACATTTTTTAATGGTTCTTTATTCATGTTTTGTTTTGGACCTTTTGGTTAACGAGCATTTTACACGGGTATGAAAGTCCCAATACGTAGCGGTACGGAGGGAGTAATATTTTTTTTATATATTATCTAGAACTTAAAATCAGGTCCATTCTCGTTTAATTGTGGCTCCAATTATAAATATACAAAATATTAAATAAATTTTCTAATACTGTAATTTGGTGACTACGGTGTGAACATGAAGCGGAGATCGTAACTAGATTCAAATAATCCTTTTTTTACAAATATAATTCTTATAATATTTGGGTTGAGCGAAGATCGAACTCGGGACATTAAATGACATAGGATAAACTTTTAATCACTTGAGTTATTCAACCTGTTCATTCAAATAATCTTGTTTTTTACAAATATGATTTATAATCTTACAAAGTGAGTATCTGTTATAAATTTTGAGGAAAATCAGGGTCAAACCCAAGACCTGGGACCCTCAAAATAAGTGATAAATTCCGGCACATGCTGCGAAATGCTAGTGTAAAGTTGTTCGAAAAATACACAAAACTAAATATTCGGAATTAATATTAGAATCCTTAATTAACATCTCTTGGAGTTTAATCCCCAACACTGTCGGTTGACCAAGACTTTATCAAGAGTAAATGTGAAATGTGGGGCCAGCTTATGGATAAGAACATGCTATGTGCGGGCCTCCCGGGTGCGTTTCCTTTATCTTTCATTCACTGTTTTTTAATTGATTAACGGTATGTTTGATATTCCTGTTAAAAATTGTTGTTAAAAAAATGGTGTTGAAAAAAGTATTATTATAAAAATTATATGATTGTTTGGTAATTTTTTCGATATGTATATATTTTGATGCAAAAAATTAAAAAAGTTAATGTTTTTGATAATGTTTGATGATGAAATCAGCATCTGATTTCCCTAAAAGCTAAAAACAGTATTTTTCTAAAAGAAAGGGGGACTTGTTTTATATAAACGGCAGTTTTTAGGTCAAAAATACTTTTTTGAAAAACAACTTTCAAATTTTACGTGACAGTTTTTCAAAAAAAAAACTAATGTTAATGTCTGTAACTGCAATATCAAACACAACCTAAAACGAGTAGTCGAACTTCTGATCTTCCACCCGGTATACGCACATGCTATATTTTGTTTAGTTTTTTTTAAAAAAAAAACATTTATGTAACTCGTATTTCACTATAACTAAATATTTAATTCGTCGGAATCTTTTATTTGGACGCAATAAAATTTGCCTTTTTTATTAAGTACGTGATAATTATTAGCCGACACTTAGGTAAAAAATGGCAGAAATACCACTTTTATATATTAATAACAAGAATATTAATTCTTAATATTTCAAGAAGATGTTATTTTCTTATTTCTTGAGAAAACATGTTTGTACAATTTTTTTTTTAAAAAAAGTATAGGTGATATAACCTTTCCTAATACAGGTCTTTGGACCAATACCGAATGAAAGAAATATATTTCTGAATCCGCCGCCGCAATGTGCAAGTACAGTTGGGGTGCAGAGAGAGTGAATGATGGTATAAATTTACTCCATCAGCCAGGAAGTGGAAAGAGACAGAACAATGACATTTGTAGGACATGCAAGACTTGGACTCGTACGCCTACAATATTACTCCGTGCGTCCCTTTATACATTTTATATATTGATTTCGGATATTATTCATACTAAATGATTGACTATTAATTTACGTCTAATTTATAAGATCAATATAGTCATGAGTGATCTCGTTCGATCGTATTTATGAATACTTTAATATAATAAAGTTTTTATATTTAATACTAATACAAAATTAAAGATATTAACAATAAAAAGTGTGTATTGACAAACGTGTTCAACACAAACAGGAAACGTTTTTAGGGACGGAGGGAATAAATTAGAGTTAAGCAAAGCATACTATTCTTACTTTATTCGTAATATGACAGATTTTATTAAGTTTAGCAATACTCCACTTTATGCGTCATTTCCAATGTTCGGCTCTTTAATTTTAGTTGTGGGGCCGGTTTTAAAGATTTTACTGTATTTTGCCGACCTTATATAAAAAAAAATAATAATAATTTGCACTTGCACATACAGTGTAAAATACTTAGAAATGGCACGTCGAAATCTAACTCTATTCAGTTTGAGTCCGTACCGGATCGTTAACTTTTGATAGTTTGATATGTGTCAAAGATTTGTGATTCTCCTATCTTTAAGTTCAAATTCGATTTAAAACCTTTATAAAATGGGACATGTTATATGCAGAGCTATATTTGTTGTATTAGCTCCTGCATACACAATTTGTAGGATATTCTTATATTTAATGCTATGCATACACAATTTGTAGAATATTCTAATATCTTATGCTAATAGCTCTGTAAATTAGAAAAAAAATTGGAAATAACATTTCTCTATTAAATTGTGTTTTTGTTTTAAATAAAACCAGGACAAACACAATACTAGGGTACCTATCACGAGAGCAGGGCTATAAGCATGTTTTTTGCCAAAAGGCATGCCCAAATGACATGCCATTTATCAATTAAATATAATAAAATATAATAAATAATTATTATACTAATATACAGTGAACTTGAATATAAAATTAAAGTGAGTTGAGAGTAACAACCAAGTATTATCATAATACTCATTTACATTAGTAACTTTTTAGATATTAAAATATATGTACATATTTTAAAATTATATTTGTTATTTCTGGATATTTCTAATATTAAAATAATTATTAAAAAATAAAAAAAATAGTAAAAAGGTATGTCGAATCATGAAAAGGCATGTCTGGCTAATTGACGTCATGGTATGTCCATCTTGACATGCCCGTGCCGCCGTAACATGCACCCTACACAATACACAGCCAACTAGGAGATTTAAAAGAAACAACTATAATTATTGAAATGAGAGGCCAAACTGTGATACTCAACTCTTTTTGGCTAGTGGGCAACTTCTTAATGAAGAATTAGAGATGTGTAATTGTGAAGCATGCTATCAACCCACTTTTTAGAAATGAGAGGCCACTGAATATTACACACTGCAACATTCACTTTTTACGTTCTCTGAATCCTGTCTGAAGTCTGCTCATTATTACATTTCAACTTCTCATAGAAAGGATTGGATTAATGTAAATAATTGACACAAAACTGTGCAACACATGACAACTATTCAGAAAAAGCTAGTGTGACTTACTTTTCATGGTAATGAACATGGAGGAGTATAAGCATTCTCTGTGTAACCACCCATAATATTCTGCCCAGTTATCTTTATTCTTTGATCTGCACAACTTGCTTCATTTCTTCTTTTCTCCATGCTAAGTCTAACAAGAGTCCAACACATATTGGTGACTAAACGGGACACTGAGTGGCTTTTCCCTGGTCTACCATTTCGACAATTTGGCGACAAAACAATTAATCTTAAACGGCACCAGAAAGCGACTTTATGTTTCCTTAAAGAAGACCGACTGGAAAACGAGAAAGATTATTCGGATCAGTAAAGGGTATAACAGAATTTATCATGATACGCATGTTATCTTATCAGGAATGCGTACCAGAGCGCGCACGTGTGTGTGTGTATAAACAAATATTTTCTTTGAAAAGCTGACAGAGCGAAGAATAATAACTCGAGTCTCTTATTTTGAAAAGGCTATCTTATTTCTTTATATTATAATGTTCTTGGTTTACAATTTCGATTTGGAGCTGAGTATGTGCATTATACATATTTGTTAATAGTTCACAGATTCTACAGATACGTACCTCTGTGATATATGGTAGTTTCTGCGATGCTAAAACAAATACTGGGGCTGTGTTTAATAACACTTCAAAAACACCATGTGACATGTTGGGATTTTGAAGGAGGGTTGAAGATTTAAATTTCATGCTGAGACACTTATTTTTCAGTGCAGGTCAAGTAGGTTTACATGTGGGTTTTGGCAACACTTCTCCCAGTTTAAGAAATAATAACAGTTCTGGATCGAAGTTACACTTATGTTGAGGTGTTGCTGGAATAATATGAATTTGCCTGAGAATTTCAAGTTTGTGGTTCTTCATAGAAGATTAGAGGGGACTATGAACAAGATAGTAAGCTTACTTTAAACCGAAAGTGTAGAGTCTAAATTTCACTCAAAACACTCTTTTACTAGATTCAGCAACTGAACTGCTTTATCAACAAACCCACTTCTTATGTAACATAGAGCCTCAATATTGGAGAGACTTAAAGGTTTCCTACTTTTGTTTGGCGTTTCTGTATTTAAGGCTGGACAAATACCATTGTTGTGGGGGTAGTAACAATGAAAGACACATAGTTAAGACTTAATACAATACTAGGCATTGCAATACGGATGACAGTGAAATACCCTTGACTCTGTTAGTTGGAACTTGGAAGTACATAGCATATTATGTATGACCACAAAGCGGTTATTATAAATTAAGGTTTTCATTGCGACTCCATTACATCTATGAACGTATCAATTCTAAACATTTTGAGAAAAGAAAAGAATAGGAAAAAAATGGAAACCAGCATAAGAAACGAAAATTAATGGGAAGATTACCTGATCACACATGGCAGCCCAAAAGGACAATGCTTTTGGCCAAGTCCAGTAACAAATCTTCAACTTAACTTTAGTGCCTTTGCAATCCCCTCCTACAACAAATCTGATTGCCATGCTCTACGAGAAAGCCAGTAACAAGAATTCTGCAAGCTAAAGCATCATAAACAGCGACCAGATAGAGCCTAAAGAACAGAATGTCAAATATCACAAGAACCACATTAAAGCATAGAACATTACTGTAAAAGTATCATCTCTTAGATCAGCTTCGAAGCAAATATCCACTGTAATTGTAACTCGACATGAACTGGTATCTTACTTTGCTATAAATGACAAAGACAAAATCTCGTTTTTTTGTTTATTATTATGACTAAATTATCATGGCATCTGATTAGCTGGTTAGTGGAGGCAATGACAATATAATATGTTGTGGATAAGCATTCGTGATTAACAAATATATATCTGGTCTACTCAAGATCTCCAATGCAGTAGAGGTTTAAAACATAACTTGGGGGCAGAATCCCTATAAATATAGTCATGATTTATGCCAAACAACTTGGTAGTTATAATTTACAGAGTCTATATGGAAAATAGCCAGGCCCCTAAAGAAAGAATACACTAGAGTGAAATAGTACCAGGAAACAGAAACACACAGCTTCTCCTCGAATATCTTCTGGAGGTCTACCACATATCAGTGCTTCTGAATTCTTCTTCAAGATATGCTTAACTCTGCAATGACTTGGACTGTTTGTTAACTTGTACAACAGGCACCAGCCCTATCAATGAAAATGCAACATTCGTCTATGGAATTTCGTTTTTCAGGTTATAGCGATAGAGATCATAGAGCAAGTAGTAGCAGTCATATAACTCTTACAAGTAGGGAAAGTAAAATCTATACACAATCACCTGTTTGAAATTTCCCAAGCATTTATATTTTCTTTCTTCCATAAACTTATTGTTAACTCTGGAAAACAAGTTGCGATAATCTTGTGTACTGAAGGTGAAAGAAACCCAAACTAGATATCCACTATCCAGATACTAGCATGAAGCCCAATACCATCTTAAAGAATGCTATTTGACAGAATTAACAGTACCAGTAAGATCACATTCTAAAATTTGATTACAATAATTAATAGATTTGCATGTGCAGAGCCTGTCATTCTTATATATACTACTTCTTTTCTCTTCTCTCCATAATAAATATCCTTGATATATACTTAATAAACTTTCTTAACATTTCCTTCAATCATCAATTTCCAATTCTCTCGACATTAAAACTGAAATACTGAATGATGGTACATTGCCTGATGTGCCCTTGTTTTAACATCTAGAGTAGATAAACCTAAATTGATTTCTCTATTACGCAACCTGTCTGGTTACATTACTCGTGGCCCATGGTTCACTTTGTCCTCAAAGTGAAAGGCCGCAAATTGTTGCTGCCATATGTCAAATTCTTCACAAGTAGCTTCACGAATAACAAGCTTCTGCCACTTAATGAGGACTTCCTATCTAGTGTCTCCATATTCCCGTGAACCGACGCCCATTAAGGCTTCTAGGTGGCCAGCATCTCAGTCAATTTGTGAGCATCAAGTATGCTTTATTCGAATTTACTAAAACACCCATCAATCGAGTCTTTTATTTATAAATGCATGCCAAAAACACATTGCAAATAAGTTGGCTGACTAAATTATTCGGATATGCATACGCTGCCATATTAACATTAACATGAATTCAGTTATCTAGTTATAGATAACCACAACATTCAATGGCTTTGTAAATTGTAATCTCAATCACCTCTGATCAACAAATACACAGGCATTACACATTTCTAACTTAATAGGAGCCTCAAGCACTGATCCTCTGGACCCCGAAGAATCTAAAAAAACTGAAGGAGTTCCAAATAGAATACAGAAATTGGCATCAAATCGAATAAGATAGAGACAAGATTAATTATACAGAAGACATTTATGACGTTTGTTCATGAACCTGCAATCATAACTTGGGAAATTGGAACATTAAATGCATCACTTACACTGTGCTCAACTATCTGTAGAAGTATAATTACTGATAGTCTCTAATTTATTGCTAGAAAGGATCTGCAGATATTGAAAATAGAAAGGAGTTGAACTTAAGGTTGTTTGTGGAAAGACAAGATCTAGTTGTTGAATTATGTAGTTATAAAACTTTTTACGTCTTTTAAATGCCAACCTAATGAATACAAGAAAAGGCACATATCTAAGTTCATCTTTTTGTTCTTCTATGCTTAGCACTTAGCAGTAATATCTTCCTTACCACACAAAATCCAGAACTAAGGCTATCATGCTAGGCCTATAGAGCGAGTATTTTAATCTTTATCACCTGAAGTTATAAGATAATAAATTTAAGAGAATGCATGACACTTACTTTGCATAGTGAACTGAAATTCGAAACTCACCAGGACACAGGACATATAATTCTTTAACATAAGTTCGAGTCCCTTGTCTGCTATCACCTGCAAGTATCACACATTCCCGAAAGCATCAATAATAAAAATGATTTGTGAGCAATCACTGGATATGTAGTGCACAGATTGTTATCCTTTCACCGCACTTGTGAGACTATACCAATAATATACCAACTACACTGCCACGCCGACAATGAGTATATTTGCTTAGAACCACGTCAAACCAAACGTACCTAGTATAGTATATCCAACTGGCTTGAGACAAAAACAAAGGCAGGAGGTCTAATATGTATTGTTTAGGGTATCTTCCTGGTAAACGAAAAACGAAGAACATACTTCCACAATACACACATTTGTCCCAATGCAGCAACACCAGTCACAAAGGAACATGCTATTATGCTAATTTTTATTTATTTTATTAGTAACAAGAAGAACAAACAAAAATGGCAGCTGGTCTCTAACATGCAAATGTTGCTAACGATCACTCCGCTATAATTTTTCACCGGATAAGTGATAACCCTACAAGGGTTATATTAAGCACGGACCAATGACGTGACCCTGCTCACAAAATTTCGGTGTAAATTATGTTCACGGAAAATTATAACGGATTGATGGTTGTAACAATCGAATATTAGGGGACCTAAGAGAGTAACAGTACAAGGAGTTCAATCAAACACCTGGAGTGCATCACTTTAAATCGCGTACATAAAAATTATAATAAGTGACAGTGTATATTATAGCAATGGTAGTTTAATAAAAGTTTACTTTAAATCAAGATCAACCATAAAACTAACAAGATCAAGTAAGCATTTATTTTGGTAAGAAAACATTCTGCAAGTGTTACTTTATGTGTGCACTCAATCAAATGGGACAAAAGTTACTTATTTTAGAAACTGTAAAATCTATTTTAACGAGAATTACATTAAAATTTTATTAATATGATCTTTTGACAATTTTAAATTATAGTCTTATTAATATAAATTTCAATCAAATTTTAATCGTTTTGTCAGGATAAAAATAAGTGAAAAATGTATTTAGGGGTACGAGAACATAATATATATTATTAATAAATTAAATAAATTTTTAATCAAGTTATGCAATTACGGTGATGTATTCACATTAAAAAGGAGTCTATTTACTTAGGAGTATCAACTCCGTTGGATGAGGTAAAATTAAAAAAAAAAGTTTTAAAAGCGATCAGGTAACTTTTTGCAAATTATATAATTTTCTGATATATTTAAATAAAATCTAAATATTTGGTTTTGATTCTTTTCCCGTAAACATTCGAATAAATTTAATAATAAAACCGAACATCTTCCTTTTCATTGTAAATTGAAGAATAGGGTAATTTTACATGACCAAAAAACACCCCAAAATGTTTCGTAATAACACAGTAACGTTTTTGGAACTCTATCATTTCTACCCGAAAAACGAAAAAAGAAGAAATAGTATAAACTAAAATGTAACCATAACATTCACAAATAATTTCTAAGCCTAACAAGTACATTCACTAAGGCTTGGCTGATTAAGAGCTGGGAACAATGGTGCCAACATAGCCACATCCCATGATGAGGAAGGCCATGGATTGAATATATAGGTAAATGAAGAAACGAGTGTTTCCATATGAGTAGTCATAGCAAGCTGAGCCAAACAGATAAGCTGAGACACCAAGCTCCAACATATGCAGCCTGTAAATTTTATCAACACTTGTAAGTCCATATGACATGTTCGAAAAATTCGAAAACAATGCTCAAATAATATGATCAGGGCCGGCCTGAGGTTCAGGCGAAATCAAGTTACGGGGCCTTAACAGGGCCGGCCCTGATATTCGAGGGGCCCTAGTCGAAATCAGTTTACTAGGCCCTAATATACATATATCATGAAAATTCATATATATTTACTTAAAGAAGTAGGAAATTTTTGAGGTTCTTATGTGTCGGGGGCCCTAGGCGCAAGTCTTGCTTGCCTATAGCCAAGGCCACCTGGCCCTAACGAGTGCAGGTCTTGTTCGCTTATAGTCAGGATCACTCCTGAATATGACGGAGTAGTCTGCTTATAATAGTATAGTATAGATGTGTACCTTGACCCGAGCCTGAACCGAGGTCTCTTGGGTGCTTTTCTGGGGCTCTTTTTGGTAGCATCCCCTAGTTTTTCAGTGACAACCCATTCATTTGCTCTCCCTGTCTCGAACAGGCCTATCAAGGTGGCCTTAGTGCGGTGCAATGACATAACATTTTCAAAGAGGATCCAGAACATTAGCAAATGCATGGACCTGCAGGGCAAAAGGCAAGCAAATGATCAGTCTGATCCAAAAATACCTAGTATTCACAATTTAAATGGCCTTTGCATAATGCACTATGAAAAAATTGACCTTGGAGTTCCAGCTGCATTGAGTACGGTGATGATGACAGGGATATAAACTGCTCCCCATTTTGGGATTACAACTTCAGGAATCCAACAAGTTGCCGGGATTATGAGACAGTAAAACGAGAAGGTGATAATATGGGCGATAATCTTTCTGATCAGAAAGAAGTTGTAGATCACATATACTTTCTTATACCAAGTTACTGTCTGCAATTGAACAATGAAATGCACAAGCTAGATTAGGCCCTGATGCATTGATCTTATTAGTGTTCGTAAAAAGCACAGCTAACCTTATTCCTAATGATCTCCATAAACATCTTCCTGAACAGATTAGCAGGGCCACAAGACCACCTGTGTTGCTGGAACCGGAATGCCTGGAATGTACTTGGTAATTCACTTTTCACCTACATGATCAAACAGAAATTAATGAATATTCGTAACTTTGCAATGCATTTGTTTGGTACAGATAGGGCTGTAATTCGAGTCGGGCGGCCCGGCTCGAACTCGTTTAAGTGGGCTCGACTCGGCTCGTTTAGTTAAACGAGCCGAGTTCGAACAGAAGTTCCGGCTCGTTTAATTACCCGAGCCGGCTCGACTCGACTCGTGAAATTAAACGAGCCGAGTTCGGGTAGAGTTTTTGGCTCGATTAAGTGTAAAATTAAATAAGCCGGCTCGCCCGACTCGTTAAAATCGGCTCGGACAGAGGATTAGGCTTGTGAAATTAAACGAGTCGAGTTCGGGCAGAGGATTAGGCTCGATTAGTTAAACGAGCCGGCCCGGCTCGGCTCGACTCGATTAATCTCGGCCCGAATTACGCCCGGCTCGAAACTCGGCTCGCTCGGCCCGAATTACAACCCTACGTACAGAATAGTACTACAACTGCATCAAACTGGTGAATATGAACCTGGAGATCTCCAAGATACAAGAATTTCCAGCCTCTGAGACCAGCTCGAACTGCTAAATCCATGTCTTCGACTGTTGTCCTGTCTTTCCATCCACCAGCTTCGTTGATAGCAGCAATTCTCCACACCCCAGCAGTCCCTGGAGTTCATTAGTTTTGTTACGCGTTTAATATTTATGATCTGGAATAACATTACTCCCTTAAATGGCCAAAATCTTCAGATAATATTCAAGAATATTAGCTACAAAGTAGCTGGAAGTTACCATTGAAGCCAAAGAAGGCATGAGTAGATGAACCAACTTCTTGCTCCACTGTGAAATGATAATCCAACGACATTTCTTGCATTCTTGTCAACATGCACTCATCAGAGTTTACTGCAAAACCACCCCACATAAAACTTTACTAATCACAACTTCTAGAAAGTTGAGACTGAAACTTGCAAATTTTATGTAGGCAGTAGGAAAATTACCGAATACCCAACGAGCTTGAACAAGGGCGATTTCTGGATTAAGAGAAAGATAGGGTATGGACCGGAGAAGAAAGTCAGGATCAGGTTGAAAATCAGCATCAAATATAGCTACATATTCACAATCCTTCACATACTGATGAGTAAGGCCATCTTTTAATGCTCCAGATTTATAACCCTTCCTGTTATCTCTAACTTGGTACCTGATGTTAATCCCTTTATTTGCCCATTTTTGACACTCAATTTGCACCATTTGCTAAGAAATTCAATGCATAGACAAACCCTAACTTAGCCGACATTTTTTAGAAAAATTATGAATGAAGCATGACATCGAAATTTCTAAACATTTGAGGTGACAATTTTTCGCGTTACCTTAACTGTGTGGTCTGTTGAATCATCAAGAACTTGAATTACAACACGATCAGAAGGCCAAGAAAGCTTACAAGCAGCTCCAATCGACATTTTATAAACCTGCATTACGATTGAAAACGAAACCATTACATAAACATGACATTTGAAACATACATTGTTAAGCCCTGAATATAACTTAAGTACCTCTCTTTCATTAAACATAGGGATCTGAATGAGAACATGAGGATAATCTGAGTTCCCAGACTCAACATCATCTCTAAAGGGCTCAAATTTGTAACGTTTATCTGGTTTTCGACCAAAAAGTTTGACAAGAACAATCACAATGCTCATATAGACCCTCTCACAGAACAACATCAATGACACCATCAAGCACACCACAACAGCTACTCTTAAAAGAGGTACAACCAATGGCGCTTTGATCATATCCCAAATCAACAAAGCCTGAGCCTTAATATCGTCTCCCGGACCCATAAAAGAATCGGGCATTAGCCCGCTTCTAACAAGCTGCTCCATTAGGTAATCTCTTTGTTTTCTCCCCTGTCTAGAGGCAGAGTGTCTAGAGGCAGAGGAAAGCAACTAATTTTCGACAAAAAGTCGAAAAATTAACAGAAGGTATTGATATTTTTATGAAATCTGCTTCTGTTAATCGGACGTTAACAGAAGCAGAATGAATTATAAAGATGTAATATAGAGAGAATGAGAATGAATGTTGATGAAAAATATAAAGTGATAAATAATAGGTGGTTAAAGAGTGAGAGGAGGAGAGGAAGAGAGGGGCAGCAGCACAAGTTATAAATCAATCTTTTTTCAGATTGTTCTATTCTGAGTTAATATAACTTTGTCTATATTCTTGCAATGTTTACTCAAGATATGCATAGATTTCTCAACTGAACAGATTTTTCGGTTCTCTCTATCTGACCTATGTATGATGTGTACACACAAATATATTGCATGCATGTAGATTTGAGGTATATGTGACATGCAAACAATATGAAATCAAAAGGTCCTTTCTTTACTAATTGGCTTCGAATACGTGACCGGGAACGACAAGAGATAAACTCTTCATGTACCTCGGCTACCAAACACTACTAGAAATAGTAGATACGACATCGGTGCTTAGACGGCTTTGTAAAAAGCGATGTTGAATACAAAGGCTGATGTCATTTAACATCACACGCGAAGACATCGGTTCAGATTTTTTTTAACATCGGTTCTGAACCGATTTCTGATCCCATATTTCTAGTAGTGAAACACACTGGTCTTTAGTCTTGTTATGCCATGCATGCCATATTTTGATATAATCTGAGTAATTTTAGTAGTTTCTGATAATAATCTGGAATAATAATCATTTCTAAGTTAATCCCCATATTAATATCTTGATTTAAGGAGGAAAGAATCTTTAACAAAACAGAAAAGATATCTTCAAAATAAGGAAGATATCACAATATATCTATATTTTTAATTCAAAAAATAAAATTTGAGAAGTAATATGCACAATTACCTTTTAACCCTTCAAAATACGTGTTAAAAGTCAAAACGAATCGACTCAGAAGCCAGATTGTGGGCAAACAAATTATAGCTTTGTGTTTTCTTTTATGTTGGCTGGAATTTCAGATATAAACAAACTATAAAAAATGCTGTATTGGATATGAATGCTAATCATTATATAATATAATCGAGAAGCTACTTTTAAAACCACTAATTGTGTTACATATGCTTAAGCTGCAAGCTTTGTAAACATTGTTGTTGAGATTGCTGCATGCTCAAGCCATCTTTGATCTTTCTTTGCAAGTGTATTCTTGAGTTTTGGCATTGTTATTATTGAGCTTAAGCTGGGAACATTCAAAAATGTTACCCTTAAATTATCATATTCCTATAATTGTGTCCCCCAGAACATTATTATGCATAAACAGTTCAAGTTCTTGGTGTTTGCAAGCAGTAGTCCAACTGGTTTTCTGGTATATAGAGTGCATTAACATAATAAACCTTAGATGTTAATTAACCTGACTTTGTTTCTTCGATATCTGTAGTCATTGGTGATGTTACTACTTGTTAGAATATAAGATCCTAGAAAGGATCATTCTCTAACAGGTTTTAGAATAACTGTTCCTTGACATGGTATCAGAGCTCAGGCTGACAGAGGACTCAGGTTCAATCGGAAAGGGCCATTCTCTAACACCTTGAGGTTGCCTAAAATTTTTAGATCAGATCTTGCAAGGGGGAAGGAAGAAGCTTTTAGTAAAACGATAAATTACATAGCAAGTCGCAGACAAAAATTTGTAAATCCTTCTAATAATCTCGTTCAAAGAAGAAATAAAGTTAAATGTCAGGCACTAGTCTAGACCTAGAGCAAGTTGTGTTTGCAACAAAGAAATGTACTGTTTGAGCTATTCATCAGGTGCAGACATGTTAATATCAGGATATGGCTTTTGTTCTTCAGCTAGAACTTCTGAGCCATTCCAATCTGCGTGAAAGGGGGAAACTATATTGATGCAGCTATCTTCTTCATCATGGTTTTGTACCTGACTATTTGATGGCTGAAATTGGCTGACATTGGTTTCAGCTGATTCGTGTAAATTTGGCCTTGTTGATGCTTGGACCGGAGAAACAGTTGCTTCATACTGCTGCTTCCTTTTATGCATTCTATATGCATCAGGGATGAAGCTTCCAACTACACACTGGATCCAAGAAAATATAAGGTCAGGGGTCACAATAACCTAAAATTCTCTTATTACACTGAAAAGACTTTATTTTTAATGCACAGTTGTCAAATTACTTTGCATTGTGCGAGTCTCTCTGATCTAACTCCCTCTGTGATACAAATCATTATTTCTAGTCAGGATGCAGAAGAAATCTGATGAACTTGGAATACAATCTACTCGAACACTGTTCAAATAGCAGTACCGAAACTAGATGATAGGTACTAGTTACCATTAAGCTATGTACTAAACATGAATGTCGATACAAGCGTTTAGTTGAACATGAGGACTTTGATGCACACTACAAAAGCTGCAAAATTTAAGAAAAATGCTTGAAAATAAGCATTTTGTTGAAAAGTGCATCGTATAATCTCAGAACAACAATTCTACAAGTGCTAGGATGAGCCACATTATTGACTTTCACATATGGACTATACTTTACAAGTCAAGATCAAAACCCGAACGTTGAGCAAAGAGATAATCTTACCTGGATTGGGTTTTCTGCAATCAATGTTCCAGCAATACCACCACCAATTACACGGCCATCCGGACCTGCTAGTGAGACGCTTAATCTGCCAGTCCTTTTAAAACCGCCATTCTCAGAGACTGTAAATGAGCCCGTTAAGGATAAGATCTCAAATCGACCCTGCAAATTCACAGAACATTATTCCATTTTATCAATAAATTGCTGACAAAGTTAATGTGAAAACATGCACATATTAGCTTAAAAATCTGTACAATATGCCAGAAAGGAGAAAATCAGTTATCAGGGGGGTTAACATAATCATATTGTAGAAAATAGATAGAGATCAAAGGCTGTAAATATAGAGATGTGTCCCCTAGTCAGAAATCAGAGTCGTAACGATTCTTCTATACTAATTTGTAGCTCCACAAGTTCATCACTTCATATTAGTAGCAACACTGGGGTACATGAAAACTTTTTCTCTTTATATCTGCAACTTCATTCAGTAAATTCAGTACATCACTACAATTATCATAGGCTCTTTGTTATGGTTGAAGGCGCCTTAACCTTGGCAACTTTCACATTACTAAACTTTTGTAGGCTCTTTGTTACGGTTAAAGGTGCCTTGGCCTTAGCAACATGCTTAGAGAACCAGAAAAATATGCAGCAAGGGGGCAGATACGACTCAAACCTCGTATGTGAGCACACCACCAGAAGAGCCGGGCTGGCAAATGGTGACACTAGAAACAGCTCCATTCGCAGAAAGAACACATATTCCTCTAGCCCCATTATGGAAAAGTGATAGGATCTTTGAAGCCCCTCTTTCCCATTTTATACGAGCCCCTTTCCTTTTTCGGACGTCCCAAAAAATGAACCTTCCATTTATAAAATTCATTTAAGATTATCACGACACAATCACACATTCATATAATACAGTTACTTTAACACCCACTAACTCATTTTTATGGTTCACATTAAAATCAAGCATTAATTTCTTAAAAATCGTGCTTGTCAAACAAGCTCATACATTATGGGACGGAGGGACTGTAAAATGCACACCATCATCTCTTCATTCTAATGTAATTTACCCTTTCTCTTTGACCGGTTTATCCTTTTGAGACGAAACGGTCAACAAAATTAGAACTCGAATGGAGTATATGTTAGTAAAAACTACTCCTACTTTATGATCTTGGTTCAGTAAAAGTACTCTACTATATGTTGAGTGTATTAAGTATTAACTCAATATTTTGTTGACCCACTTTTTTCGAAGCAAGCGATATATTATCTGAATAAACAAATTCTTTTGTACTATATTCAGTATTCTAACCCAAAACTCTCAGTTTTTTTATTTTTACTAATTAATTACAGGTTAAAGTTATTACCGAGCTCCAACAAAGAAAACAAGTGTTCAACCAATGCACCAACCCTCGTTAGCGGACTCTCTAACTTGATCAAGACCAAGGATGAAAAGAAAATAAAAATGAAACAGGATAAAAATCCTGTCTCAACCACAATGGGAACAATAAGCATAATGCTCTCATTTTCTTTTTTTAAGTTTACTGGAAACTAGTTTTAAACAAAGGTGGCGCAGACAGGAATCATTGCATGCTCATTTTTAATAGTGATATTTATTATGTTGTCGAATGAATGCAAAGCATATACTCAGAATAAGGTCTAGATTTTATTAATTAATTTTCTGTTTAGTGAAGTTCCACGTTTTGAAAATTCAAAAATTTACCATAATCCGATAAACTCTATTGAGATGCACCTTCTTTCTCATGAAAAGTTCGAGCATGTGAGCATTTAGAATTAATTAGTTTCATTTTTTAGCCCACCTCGAAGGTGTTCTGAGTTCGATTCTCGCAAATTTCAAGATCTATTCATCCGTTGATACAACGCTTTATCAGCTTATTAGCTATACTCAAAGCTATACTCAAGGGTCATGTTTCTGATAATAATGTGTTAGTTAAGTTTTATCTAACATACTGCTCTAGGACGTCGGATATATATTTCAAGGACCTAGATTAAATTTTTTTAGTCTTCCGCTGCGGAAGGGCTTTTCCTCTTCCGCGGACAATATCCGCTGGAAGGGAGAAAAACCTTCCGCTGCAGAAGGCTAAAAAAATATCCAGTGGAAGAAAGAAAAACCCTTCTGCGAAAAATATCCGCTAAAGGCAAAATTCTCTTATATTTGGGCCCTTGAAATATTGATCTAAGGATTCTAGAATAGTGTGTTACATATCGTTTATCTAGCACACGATTGTTAGGAATTACTACCCTACTCAGAATATATATACATATTTTCTAATGTTTTTAGAAAAAAAAATTAAATAGTTGCGCACTGATTCGCCGAGTCTCATTCAACTAAGATTATATACATGACAAAGCGTAAGGAAATTCGGTGAATTTTGTAAATGCATCGGTAATATTTATGAAGAACTTCTGCGGTTGCGAAATTGATATTGATACCCGTTTGTCCTAGGGTGATAGAAATCCCAAGACATAGATATGCAATAATTGTCTGGTTGAGCATCTGTGAAATTGGCCGCAAAAGAAAACACCAGGATGTGCCAAAGTATAAACCATGCAACACTCTTTGTAATCACCGGTTTTTTGGCAGCTCAAGCTACTGTTCTTTTGACACTTCTTGTGTATTCACGCTCATTGTGTTCGCCGCAGTTATTGTGATGCCTATATAATGCTCATTGCCTCTCGCTTTGTTTCGTCTCACTACTTGCTGTTACTCTCTCATTCGCTCTTTTGAATCAACCGTTAAGTCCTCTGCTAGTTTCCGCGATCAAGGCCAGTTCTTACACAGGTGCACCATTGCGCTGAATCTATGTTATATATGTTAGATCGTTACAGTACATAGTGTAGAACAATGTAGTTTTGACTTTATCTTTGGTTCACGTGGTTTGCAGGCTATTGCGTGAGCCCGTGGGGTTTACCCAGTGTGCACCCAAAGGCTAGCGGCTGCAGGTTCTTTATGATAATATGATTCTGGTTAGAATCTTGCTAAAGCTGTAATTTGATGCAGTTTAGGTGCTTTCTGAAGCAAAAATGATTTATTTTACTAAGCAATTAAGTCTTCGCGTGATGAAATTCATTATTATTCCTTATTATTGTGTTATTGTTTTTGGATGCAGGAGGATATGTGTAACACTTGATTTGTTCAGGCTTGTTGAAAGATTAGGTTCTGACAGATATAGTCATGGATTCAGGGTTTGGTAAGTTGTGGAGAAAGTCGCGAACGAGCCATGGAGCAGAGACTGATAAGGCTGTTATTGGGATTTTGGTGTTTGAAGTTTCTACAATGATGTCTAAACTTGTTAGTTTATGGGAGAGGCTTAGTGATAAGCAGATGAATAGACTGCGTAAAGAGGTTGTGCAGTCACCAGGGGTCTGTAATTTTGTTTCGAGTGATGTTAATTATCTTATGAATCTTGTTCTTGTCGAGATTATGGATGATTTGGGCGGTGTAGCTGAATCGGTGGCTAGGCTTGGGAAGAGGTGTGTGGATCCGTTGTATCACCATCTTGAGTATGTTGTCGAATATTATGTGGAGTTTGATTCTGATTGGTGTGTGTGGGAATATCGATACACGAAAATGGAAAGAAAGGTGAAGAAAATGGGGAGGTTTTCTGCTGTTACAGCACAACTGTATCAGGAGCTAGAGGTACTGGCTGAGCTTGATCAAAGTATTAGCAGGATGCGTGCTGGTGCCACTGGTTTAAGCAAAATGAAGTTACATGATGCTCGAGAGAGGATCATAAGGCAGCGTCACGAGGTAAAGAAATTGCGTGAGATGTCTCCTTGGATTAGGACTTATGACTACACTGTAAGACTCTTGCTCAGATCACTTTTGACAGTACTGGAGAGAATTAAACAAGTTTTTGGGATTGATCAAGTGCAGGGAAATGTAAAGCCTCAGAGCTGTGGTAACGGTCCTCTGGTTCGTAGCCAGTCAATGCATGTCCTTAAGCGACCTTCTGAATACACGAATCCTACTTCAGATTTGCGTCCTTTAGGTAGATCAGTTTCACTTCTGGGACAAAATTCTGTTAGGAACAATCCCGATGCCTATGAATTGCACGTGTCTAAGCAATCATCGATTCTCTGTGGAGTGCCCGTGCAAGGAAATGCCAGAACATTATCTAATGTAGGATCCTTCAAAGGATGCAGTTTGAGTCAGAGTAATCCTCCTGCGATGCTGAGCTGCATGCCAACTAATAATTTCTCGAGAAAATCAGGTGCATTCGACAAGGACACTGATATAATAAATGATACCAGTTCAGGTAACTTTTCTCGTGAACAAATGTACTGTAAGACGATATCTCCATTCATTTCAAACCATAAGCTGTTATCCGCTCCTCAGTCTACTCTTGGCGGCGCTGCTTTAGCTGTACACTACGCCAATGTCATTCTATTCATCAAGAAGCTAGCTTCTTCTTCCTCCATCAGCCATGATGCACGAAACATTCTGTACAATATGTTGCCTGCAACTATCAGGACCTCGATAAGTGCTAAGCTGAAGCTGTTTACGAGAACACTGTCTTCATCCATCTACGACGCTACCCTTGCTGCACAGTGGAAATTCACAGTTAGAAGGATATTAAGATTGTTAGTTCCACTAGCTAGCAATATGATCAAGTGGCGCTCAGAACGAAATTTCGAGAATCAGCGGATAGTTTGCGGAACTTCTGTGCTTTTAGTCCAAACCCTTTACTTTGCAGATCAAGAAAAGACAGAAGCTGCAATTGCAGAACTTCTCATGGGCCTTAACTACATTTCAAGATTTGGTAGGGACTTTTGTGGTAAAGCTGTAAAACAATTGTCATGTCTTATAGCTAGTGATAATCTTATTTCCTATGAGGATTTGTCAAAACCTGCAACTCAAAAGACCTCTCCCAGAAGCCTAGCTTCTTGAAAAATTTGTGCTGGTAATTTTGTAAACGACCCTGAATTCTTATAATTATCCGAAATGAGCACTCTTGCTTGTTGATAAAAGATCGAGACTCGCATACATTATAATTATCCGAAATGAGCACTCTTGCTTGTTTTCGGTATACAATCGCCTTATCGAACTACAGTAAAGCAATTTTATGTCGAATGACTTGCAAACTGCCTGAACGAACTAAATCAAAGCAATTCTATGTCGAATAACTTGTTCATTGACACTAAAATCGTAATTTATCAATTAAAGCAAATTTATGTCGAATGACTTGTAAACCGCCTGATCGAACTAAATCAAAGCAATTTTATGTCGAATAATTTGTTCTACTACCCGCTGACCCTAAAATCGTAATTTACCAAAAATTTCCTCAAAAGCCTTTCCATATGACACACGTCTAATATGCAAATATACCACATAATCACAAATTTGACGGAAAAAATCACATAATAAGGAGTTTAATCTAAGTCATTTTCCCTTCACTTTGATATCATATAGAGTTAACGACCACCGATCTACCATCACTCTCCTTTAAATTATGAGTCGGCCATGATATTTTAAGTGTCTAATCAAAATTTTAACTCTAATATAAACATATCATATATAAATAAATAAGTAGACATATATATTTAAAAAAATTTAAATTTTTTGAACCCATAAATATACGGGCACAGGCGCAAGTCTTGCTCCCGTATCATCGTAGTTTAGTCTTCGAGGCAAGAGACTATACATTTACATAGGGCACAATGTACATAATATATTCTTGTGTAAAAGTGATAAAAATAGTGAAAAGAAAGTGACATTCATACACTTTTACCCAATTTGATAAAGGGCAAAACAACCATCATCATATCACCAACCGGAATAATCATTTCCATTAGACCATGTTCATCACTTGCGGAATAATCATAATTTCTCCCCTCGAACCGTTCAGATCATAAGATTACAATTATAATTAACGAGAATAAAAATAAAAATGTCAATATACGTATGCACCGTAAAATACAAATAAGAACACCGATAACAATATTATTTTACAACAAAATATTGCAGCATTAAAAATATGAAAAATATGCGAAATTTGTTGTCACATTTAAATTTATTCTCACGTATAAATTATTCTCGCAAATTGTTTTTTAAAAAAATCACTTAAATTTTTAGGTAACTGTTTATTTACAGTTACTGAGATAAAAACACGAACCACGTTATATCCACTTCCCGCGTCAACCACTTTACAAATTAAACAAACCAACTCCATGGACCTTCCCGGACTCTCTCTCCTCCTCACTCTCTCCCTATCTCTCTCGATCACAATCTCTCTCCCTTCCGACGACACCGCCGCGCTCTCGCTCTTCCGTTCCCTCGCCGACACTCACGCTCTCCTCCTCTCCAACTGGACTCTCACTTCCTCAACTTCCTCTGCTTGTTCTGCAGCCTGGCGCGGCGTTAACTGTACTAATAACAGAGTAACCGCTCTTAAACTCCCCTCTCTTAATCTCCGTGGCTCGATTTCCTTGCTTGCCTCTCTCGATCAGCTTCGTTTCCTCGATCTCTCTGATAATCGTCTCAATGGCTCCATATCTGTGATCACTAATTGTACTAATTTGAAACATATTTATCTCGCAAGTAATGATCTCTCTGGTGAAATTCCGAAAGAGATTTCGTCTCTACGACGACTTGTTCGGTTAGATTTATCCGATAATAATATTATAGGCTCTATTCCTACTGAATTTTCGTCTCTTAAACGGTTGCTAACTCTTCGTCTTGATAATAACGAACTGTCAGGCCTAATTCCACATTCACTCGAGTCAATTCCGCAACTTGAACACCTTAATCTCTCGAATAATTTGTTAAACGGTCGAATATCCGAAAAATTGCTAAAAAAATTCGGTACTGAAAGTTTTTTCGGAAATGAGGCCTTATGTGGTGCCACTTTGAATTGTTCTAATCAGACTGTCAGATCATTTCCGACGTCGTCAGATATATCTGATGATATTTATTCAAAGCGTAGAGGCCTTAGTTCTGGCGCTATAGTGGGAATTGTGATTGCAAATGCAGTTATACTGTTAGTTGTAATCTCGTTCGTTGCTGCTTACTTCTGTGGTAGGTACTCGAAAGACTTGAATTCGAGATTAGGGAGTGAGAGTGGGAAGAGGAGAAGTAGTTACGGAAGTGAGAAGAAAGTTTTTGCGAATAGTGGTGGTGATAGTGATGGAACAAATGCTACTGACAAGAGTAAGCTTGTATTTTTCGATAGGAAGAGGCAATTTGAGCTTGAGGATTTGCTTAAAGCCTCCGCGGAGATGCTGGGAAAAGGCAGTTTAGGGACAGTTTACAAGGCTGTGCTTGATGAAGGTATTACGGTGGCTGTGAAGAGATTGAAAGATGCTAATCCTTGTGGGAGGAAAGAGTTCGAGCAGTATATGGATGTCATTGGCAAGATTAGGCATCCGAATTTCGTGAGACTTAAGGCTTTTTATTATGCTAAAGAAGAGAAGCTTCTTGTTTATGATTATCTACCAAATGGAAGCTTACACTCTCTTCTTCATGGTACTTGTTGTTCTTTTCCATGTACTTTGTTATTTGTGTTTGTTAGATTTCATTTGTTGTTGTTATTGATGGCAGGGAATCGAGGACCGGGGAGGATTCCATTAGATTGGACTACAAGAATCAGCTTAGTCTTAGGCGCTGCTCGTGGCCTTGCTTGTGTCCATGAAGAGTACGAGACAGCAAGAATTCCTCACGGAAATGTGAAATCATCAAATGTTTTGCTCGATAAGAATGGTGTTGCTTGTATAGCTGATTTTGGGTTAGCATTGCTTTTGAATCCGGTACATGCCACAGCAAGATTGGGCGGATACAGGGCACCAGAACAGGTTCAGCTAAAGAGACTGTCCCAGAAAGCAGATGTTTATAGTTTCGGGGTTTTGTTACTGGAAGTTCTCACAGGGAAAGCTCCGTCGAGGTATCCTTCTCCAACTCCACGCCATTCTCTTGTCGACGAGGAGCAAGCCGTGGACCTTCCTCTGTGGGTTCGGTCAGTGGTGAAAGATGAGTGGACTGCAGAAGTGTTTGATAAAGAACTGTTGAGGTACAAGAACATCGAAAAAGAGCTTGTTGCAATGCTTCATGTGGCAATGGTTTGTGTTGTGCCACATCCTGAGAACAGGCCTACAATGCCAGAAGTAGCAAAGATGATCGAAGAAATCAGAGTCGAGGATTCTCCTTTAGGGGAAGATTACGACGAATCGCGTGATTCGCTTTCTGCTTCAGCTGCTACTACTGAAGGTTAATCTCAGATTTATTATGAGCAAGCTATAGCCATGGTGCAACAATCATGTTGTCAGTCAGCACTTGCTGCTAGCTTTTCGTATATTAGTTGTGATTTATTTTCTCTCCACTTAAGTATTATTATTTTTTATACCAATTCTGGTACTAAAGATCTGTCCTATGATCTTGCTTCTTGTAAACCAGGAAGTTTCAGTTAGTTGTATCTGTTAAATGTATGTATGACATTGGAATGGATATGAATTTCTTTGCATATAAATTAAACCTTCATTGCTCAATACAACCTAAAAAATTAAGTTATACTAGTTAGCACAACTCTTTTTTATTGCTAGCTCAACACACTTTCACACACCAATTTCCAACCTTCAACATCCCGTAAAGAGAACGAGAGAGAATGAATATGAATTTCTTTGCATATAAATTAAACCTTCATTGCTCAATACAACCTAAAAATTAGGTTATACTCCCACAACTCTTTTTTATTGCTAGCTGAACACACTTTCACACACCCATTTCCAACCCTCGACATCCCGTAAAGAGAACGAGAGAGAGATACCGCTACAAGAATTGTCTGGTACCGGGCTAGCACAACTCATGTAAGCATTCAAAAGAAATTATCCTGTTGCACCAATAGAGGCATGATATTCCTCCATTATTACCTTTCATTCGGATTGCAAACTTTAAACATGTGCAAGAGTCAAAGCAGGAACATATAATGATGGAAATTGATATAATTAGGTCTCATAAAAGGTTGGTAATGCTAGGTGTTATTGACCATCAAACACTGCTTTTTAGTTTTAACCTTCCTTTTGCTTTTTCACGAACCTGTCTTCATGATTACAGAATATTTCTTCTTGCCTGTGCTCTCAGAGTGTCATGTACTCAGTTAGGAATAATACCATAGACATAGTTCAGAGAATTGTACTTCTTATCAGGCTTTCCTCACCTGCCAGTGGTTACTCTTAGGTGAATGACAAAATCATTATATTGGGGGCCGGAGTTCATCGTACGGACCATGAACGGATAGAAATCAGAGTGCTGCCAAGGAATAGAAATCATAGTGTCATATACTGTATAGAACTAGTTATAGGAAGTTAACAAAATTGTAGGATTCAGTCTGTTCAGCATCGCAAGGGCTCGATGATTATGAGCTTAAAATGACTGCTTAAAACAGATATAAACTCTACCAGAGTAAGCACACAGATGCTGATAAGGTCTCTCTCCTAAAACTTTGTTCTTATTCATTACAGCTTACATGAGAACAATTTGTAAAAACTCTGTCAACTCTCTTCATGACAATTTACGAAATATACCTCGAACAAAAGTAGGTCTAATGGACTGACCAGTTGCTAAAGGATGCAGATAAATATATACTTTATCCCTCTTTCTCATGTATCTATATACAAGCAGACGGCAGACATATCGTATATTCTTTTTTCTCATGTATCTACAGTTTACCGCCTAGTCGCCTAGGCGACGTCTTAACAACTATGCTATAAGGTAGAGCAAGGGTGCAATCCTACCAGAATTTTTGTTAAAGCCTCTGTGCTTTCTGAACATCAACTGTACAGAAAATTCTTTCTCAAGCAAGCCAATAATTAAGTTGTCAACTGATCTGCCCTGTCTGATCAACCAAAGTTCCAACTCGTTCTCCTGATAATGCTCTTGATATGTTACCAGGCTCGAGTAGGTTAAAGATCACCACTGCAAACAAATTAAAGATATTCAACAATGCATACAAGAAAATGTTTATTCCATGATCTTTGAATCAAATACAGCTCATCACACAGTTTCACTAAACTTGCTAAATTTAGTTTATCTAGATTTGGATCAATGGAAAAATCACAATTTGCACATGAAAGCTACATGTGAACAAAATGGACAAGAATATTACAGAATATGCTACCTGGAAAACTGTTCTCCTCACAGTATGTCACAGCCATCATGTCCATAGCAGATGAACCTCTAGAAGCCATTTCCCTGAAGGATACATGCTCGAACAGATTGTTCTTATTTTTGGACTCAAATTCACAGACACCATCTGTGTTGTTTATCATAGTACCTTTCAGGACAGCATCAGCATGAACTGGTGCAAACAATGTGTCAATATTACAAATTAGTAGAGACTACACTACTTGTCTGGAAAAAAAACATATCAGACATGAAAAGTTTTTTTGAAAGAAACACACTCTCGGAAGCTCTAAGAGCTGCTGCTGTGTCTGTCGAAAAGAGTGGATTTCCTGTACCAGCACCAACACCACCAAATATTACAACTCTGCCTTTTTCCAGATGACGAATTGCTCGTTGTCTACTATATGGTTCAGCAACCTCGGGCATAGCAAATGCAGTTTGCACCCGAGTCTGAATGCCCATCTTTTCCATAGCAGACTGGAGGAGTATAGAATTCATCACAGTTGCCATCATACTGGGAGAAAATCATAAAAATAACAGCTTATTCTCCTCTTAAGACTAAATAAGCATTGAAACCCGATTATATTGTTCGACATATGTATATAAGATTCCTAATTCACATATGAAGAAATACTTGCTACAAAAAATTAAGAAATATGATTGACTCCAAAATGCAGACAAGTTTTGGTAGCTTTGAGTGTGTATCTCAAACATCCATACCACGTTATCTTTGTTAAGGTCCAATTTGACCATGAACTTAAAGAGTATATACACCGAGTTAGACTCTTTAGTTTCGGTTATTTGTAATACAATTCGTTCAAAAACAAACAAATCCAACCTATAACATTCATTTGTCTCGGCAACTATGTTTTAAGCATTATTATAAGACACTGTCGGCTCCATTCTGTTTACCTAAATCACAGATAGGAACATAGTATGAATGTTTACAGTAGTAAAACCAGTAGGGATGAGCGGAATCAAAAATATCAAACCAAACTGAACTTCTTCAAACATGTATACTACACATATATACCAACCAAGACACAGGATCATGGTTTGCTGTATTAAGCGAATAAACAAGAACTAAAAAACGGAAACTATTATGAAGCATGTTTATAAATAAACTAAAACAGATGTACAACTTCATAATGTAAAACAGTACACATCTTCCTCTCGTCTGCAATGGTTACACTCTTTCTGAGGTTTTGTATGTTTATAAATAAACTAAAACAAATGTACAACTACATAATGTAAAACAGTACACATCTTCCTCTCGTCTGCAATGGTTACACTCGCTCTGAAGTTGTGTTAGAAAGCATGAATATGAGGTTGGATTGGGAGTATAGAGAACACAGAGAACTTGAGGTATGTGTATATTATATGTTCTACTACACCTTTTACAATGAGAATGAACCTCTACTTGTAACAGCCCGCACTTCCGGACTATTAATTCTAAATCAAAACTAAAACAAAATACAATTTACTAATCCAAAATTCAATTACAAAGGAGACTATTACAAAAGCGCAGCTAACAGAAGTCCAAAAGTCAAACAACTCCAATTCTAAGTCCTCTAACTCCAATGATTTCCAACTCGAATCTTATACGAAACCTGAAATATAAAAGGGGTGAGCTACAAAGCCCAGCAAGTACAAATTGACTAACTATATTTAACCGGAAAACAATGGGTGTTTTTAATAAAACAAATTTTCTCAAAACGATAATAATTTTGTAAAAACAATTTCTAGAATAAATTCAACCCAAAGTTTTATATTTTAAAATTCAGAATTTAAAACAGAAGATATCAGATTTTTATAACAGATCAGAACAGAGTAAAACATAACGAAACGATAATTCTTATAAATACCACAGTCTTGATCTACGACCACACTTTGCCAGTAGCCGGCATCTAATTCTTATTCTTATTCTTATATACCACACTTTGTCAGTGGCCGGCATCTAAAGTTCAATAATTACGCGCCCTTAATAGGTATCTAAAGTTGCACACTCGTGCGCCTACTAAGGGTATCCAAGGCTAGTTCCGGAACTATAGCGTAAATTACGAACGGGTTCGAAAACGTAGAGACTGGGTTTCAAAAGATTCTCGTATCTTATTTCTTATACAGTTCGAAACAGAATTCTTTTATCTTATACGAAATTCGAAAATCAGAGTATCAAAACTTTTCCGAATATAAAAGCAAGTCAAAAAAATACTTACCCCAAAGCCTGACCAGATCTGAATATAGCTTTTTTGACCCTCTAAACGACGTTATCTTGAAAAACACGAAACACGAAAGTTGAAGATAACGAAAAGACCTCTCTGAAAAGTCCAAAATCACTGAATTCTGACTTACTATGAATTTTCTACGAATTTTACAAGAGTGCTGATTTATGTGAATAAAACCCTACGAATTTTATTAATTAAGGTGAGGAAGACGAATAGGGTGTATTTATAACGAGACAAAACCCTATATCTTAACCTACAAGTTATCCATATTAGAATCTGATCCAAATTTTAGGCCCATTATTCTAATTCAATTTTAAATCCTAATCTTAATCAAATTTTAATACTTTTTATTCTATTATTCTATTATCAATCTAATTTTAAAAATTACGGGATATTACATACTACCCTCATTAAAAAGAATTTGGTCCCCAAATTGACAATAAACCTATACGTCTACTCTCGCTAATCTCCTATAGGACAAACTTAAACTATGGTCCACAAGATCGAATCCTAGGGAATGTACTAGTCCCATAACTAACACACTCCGAAGAACAACCTGGCTCTGATACCAACTGTAACAGCCCGCACTTCCGGACTATTAATTTTAAATCAAAACTAAAACAAAATACAATTTACTAATCCAAAATTCAATTACAAAGGAGACTATTACAAAAGCGCAGCTAACGGAAGTCCAAAAGTCAAACAACTCCAATTCTAAGTCCTCTAACTCCAATGATTTCCAACTCGAATCTTATACGAAACCTGAAATATAAAAGGGGTGAGCTACAAAGCCCAGCAAGTACAAATTGACTAACTATTTAACCGGAAAACAATGGGTGATTTTAATAAAACAAATTTTCTCAAAACGATAATAATTTTGTAAAAACAAATTCTAAAATAAATCCAACCCAAAGTTTTATATTTTAAAATTCAGAATTTAAAACAGAAGATATCAGATTTTTATAACAGATCAGAACAGAGTAAAACATAACGAAACGATAATTCTTATAAATACCACAGTCTTGATCTACGGCCACACTTTGCCAGTAGCCGGCATCTAATTCTTATTCTTATTCTTATATACCACACTTTGTCAGTGACCGGCATCTAAAGTTCAATAATTACGCGCCCTTAATAGGTATCTAAAGTTGCACACGCGTGCGCCTACTAAGGGTATCTAAGACTAGTTCCGGAACTATAGCGTAAATTACGAACGGGTTCGAAAACGTAGAGACTGGGTTTCAAAAGATTCTCGTATCTTATTTCTTATACAGTTCGAAACAGAATTCTTTTATCTTATACGAAATTCGAAAATCAGAGTATCAAAACTTTTCCGAATATAAAGCAAGTCAAAAAAATACTTACCCCAAAGCCTGACCAGATCTGAATATAGTTTTTTTGACCCTCTAAACGACGTTATCTTGAAAAACACGAAACACGAAAGTTGAAGATAACAAAAAGACCTCTCCGAAAAGTCCAGAATCACTGAATTCTGACTTACTATGAATTTTCTACGAATTTTACAAGAGTGCTGATTTATGTGAATAAAACCCTACGAATTTTATTAATTAAGGTGAGGAAGACGAATAGGGTGTATTTATAACGAGACAAAACCCTATATCTTAACCTACAAGTTATCCATATTAGAATCTGATCCAAATTTTAGGCCCATTATTCTAATTCAATTTTAAATCCCGTAATTTTTAAAATTAGATTGATAATAGAATAATAGAATAAAAAGTTTATAACACCCAAGCCCACAACCGAATGCGTACCGGACCCAACAACCCACCACAGGTCAGTCCGAAAAAGTTAGCGATTTGGTACACATTAGTTGTTGACTTGTATCTATAAAGGTCCCAAACACTCTTATTCTTATCGATGTGGGATGTTACAAACACCCCCTCTTATAAACTCGACGTCTTCGTCGAGCCCACAAACACACATACGGAACCCGGGCAGTGTCTTTGCACTTCCGGTCGGGCAGAGTTCTGATACCATTTATAACACCCAAGCCCACAACCGAATGCGTACCGGACCCAACAACCCACCACAGGTCAGTCCGAAAAAGCTAGCGATTTGGTACACATTAGTTGTTGACTTGTATCTATAAAGGTCCCGAACACTCTTATTCTTATCGATGTGGGATGTTACACTACTCTTAGAAAAAAAAACAAGACTTATTAGCTAAGCTTGGACCTTGGTACAAAAGGGTGAATGATGTAGGAGAGTCTTAATACGGAAGTAACCATGGAATTAAAAGTAATACGAAAATAGCTTGGGTGGATTAACTGCAGTAAATCCACTACCCCGAATAACAATATTGGGAGATAGAACTGGGGAACAATCTCTAACCCGATAAATTTCCCACCGCGGAAGGAAGAAGCTCAATAAGATACATAATCTCAGTTGTACATATTCAAGCCGTATTTTACAAGGGATCAAAAAAAACATATATATGGAGATAGTAAGCCCTAACAACTGGACTACAATAACTGCACCTAACAGCTAACCAACTTTTACTAGTTAACAAATATAACATTTAACTAGCTGGACTAGATCTAACTGCCAACTACATAATACTTAGAGTCGAATGATACTAAAGAGGGGGAAAATGATCCCTATGAACTCCAGTTGAAAACATATGTAAAAATTCTCATCAATGTTCACTTCAGTTCCTCATCCGTGAAGGCCAATATTACCGATTTTTTGGTTTACCGTAACAAGGATAGCCACTGTGGCACTGTTAAATTGTTGGCATGTTGAACGATCAAGATACAAATTTTAGTGTTGGGTATTGATGTTACGCATTTCCTTAGTGGGTATATGAGTTTTTTACATTGAAAAAACAGAACAGAATATACGCACTTACAAAAAGAGTATCTTATACAGATGGGAAACCCACTTTGTAAATGTGTATCCTAATCGTTAAAATTGGGCGGTACACCCAAAACTGTTAATTACGTCATTTTTCGTTACATTGCTAGTATACATGATGCCTCCACCAGTGACCCAAACACACTTAAGTCATAACCATTGCTAATATTTAATACTATTGTATATATATTACACAAGTCAAAAAACACACTTTAACTTTTTTGTGATCCATGCTCCTCCGTCAAAGTTTTCTTCTCTTTTCCTAATGGGTTTTCCTCTCATTTCTGTGTTTTAAATTATTTTCTACTTTCTCGACTGTATTTTGAGTTAAGTTGTAATATTTCAGTCTAGGAAAAGAGATTTGAGATTATGTTTTGCACGGATACAACTAATTGACTTGCTTGTTACGATACTTCTTGATGCTATTTAAATATTTATGATTCCAAGCACATCAACTTGTTTGGCTTCAGGCTTGCTTACAAATCGAAATTCCTGCACTTGCTTACTTTTACTTTGATCCAATATCTTGAGTTTTCAGAGTGTTCATTGTATGAATTAATAGGATTTTGAGGAACTTAGATTTAAGCATACCAAACTAACCGAAATTTGTTTGATCGGATCGGTTTATTATATAAATACCATACGGTTAGGTTTCGTAAATTTTGGAAGTTCTGTTTTCACTTATTCTATTTGGTTTTCAACTGAACCAACTGTTTGCTCACCTCTAGGTACAAGTACATACTACATAACAAACAACGGTTTTACGAATGAATTGAATCATTGATATGCTTTAATGCTTAGGTACTGTAAAGGCGTACTATCTATTACGGCATAACTAAAACAAAGGCTTTCAAACCTGCCATGTCAATAATAGATTAAGATTTAAGAGATCTCAAACAACACTGTGGGTGCGGAAACATGAAGAAAGGCACATGCAACAAGATTTCATCAAGACAGACACTTATTGCACGTACAAATTTTCTGAATATAAATCATCAATGATACAAGATTATTGTTGATAAAAGAGGCTCTGCAAAAAATGTAGAAGATAAATGCATTACCCAATCTGATATGCTGTACATCGATCACCAGTTGCTGCTACCCAGGTGTCTCCGCAAAAGAAGTTACGGCCACCAACAACTATCGCCACCTAAGGAATGATGTAAGAATGTTCATTTTGCCTGTCAAGTGCAAGAAACGGCCAAAAGGAAAATATTGGGACTAAAAAATTGTAAAACAGGAAATACCTCCACGCCAAGGCTACTAGCCACTGAAACTTCTGTAGCGATCAACATTGCCACCTAATAAATTAAGCAGCACTAACTCAGATTTTAAGCTATGGGGATAAAAATGACAAATTTTATCAACTGAATATGCTTGCCTTGTTATCTCACACACCCATTCAACGAAATAACAGGGCTAAAATATAATGATGTATAGAGCAAACCTTTGGGTCTATGCTATGAGAGCCGGAACCAGCTAAAGCAGCGCCACTAATTTTAAAGACTACTCTCCGCCATTTGGGTTTAGTCAGTGGTTTTGTATTCACGATAGTAATTTGACCACTAGGGCTGGAAGTCGCTGTACCATATCTGCAAACATATGTCATGTACTTAGTTAAATGAGTACAAGTTCAACTCTCTAATCAAACAAATATATTGCAAAATTATATTACAAAATCAAGGACAATTGTATTACAATTCAATCTTAACAACAACCTGTAGAGAACGAGACGCTGCCACACATAGCCTGCGGTGTTTTTATTATACCGTAAAACTTTCTACATCCTCAAACGACATTTTACTACATTTGTTGCAAAATAAGAGACAAATTTTCCAAAACAAAAGCTTCTAATATAACTCAACAATTCAAATGGATCCTTTAAACAAGTGTAACGAGAAGTACAAACTAAACAGACGATAAAACACATGAATAAACATAAGCTACTAAAATTAACCCTATGCAATGAATACCTCTTGGATTGCTTAAGCGACGAGGCTGATCCACCTACGGACTTCTCCTCTTCCGAAACATTACCAACAATCACCTCCATTTTCTTAAACCAGGGCCAATGAGTAACGGAAACGCCACTCTTACTCATCCTCCGTTTCTCTAACTTATACCTCTTCTTCAAATTATCCATCTTATTCTTACACTGCTCGGTACTCTTCGATTGCTTATCACACCTCTCATTTAACTTCTTCATCACTTCCTCCCAATCTCTCCCTCTCAAATTCCCTCTATTCAATTGCACGATAAACTTCTCCGAATACGCATCGATTAAACTCGCAATCGCTGCATCACTCCACTCCTCTCTATCTTTCCTACACTCTCCACTTCCTCCAGCTGAAACCTTCGCTCTTTTGTAGCTATACGACATCGTTTCGCCATCGCTCACCTCTTCGACATCGTTTCGCTTCAATCTTGGATCATTCTCCAATACAATTGGATCATTATCAGTAGAAAAAGCAATTTCACCGTGAAATGACTTAAGATCAGGCGGTGAACAGAACGCGCCGCCGTCGCTGTACTCCTCGGCATCGCCGGAAAACTCTTTAGGACTATTTACCTGCGAGTTGAGAAAGGGCGGTGGAGGCGCGTGAGATGGAGGCGCGTGAGGGGAGAAGTGGTAACTGGAGGAGCGGTGGTGCTGACGGTGGTTAAAGTTAGGGTTAGGGTTGTTGAGAATGGAGAAATCATCGTCACGCGACGACATCGACGGCCGTTAGGGTTTGGTTGTAGACGTTAGTTTGAAAGGGGCAGAGGAAACGGAAGAGTTACAGAGCCGTTAAGTGTGAAATGGATCCGTTAATAGTTAGGCCCAAGACCCAAAAATCGACATTAATGGGCAGAATTGTCGAAAAATAATCTAAATTTTAATACTCCTCCGTCTTAAAATAAATATTTACTTTAAAAAAAAATTGTTTATTACATTAAAATACAGTGTTCCAGAAATCGCTAGGCGTGCCATGGCGGCGGTGAGGGTATCTTCGATAGATTAATCGGAACATTAATCGGAAAAATAAATATATTTAATTACTTGTTATTTATTACCAATACTTTATATTGGAGATTGACATGATATTGTACCAAAATCTTAAATTTCTCGTCTAATGAACATATTTATATGTACATTCATACACTCGTTATATTTTAACCTTTCTTCCCGAAATTCTATATTCATTATCTTGTAGGAGGTGTCGTGAATACTTCATCTATATCGACGTTATTTCACATAAGCCTAATTGGACAATTTCACCGCACCCCGTTCATTCAAGAAGGATATATGAGGCCAGTCGACAAAAATAGCCGATTTCTCAACAAAATGTACCAAAATGACTTTTCAAAAATCTGGTCAATTATAGCCGATCATATACGCATATGTCAAGAGGGTAATTCAGGATATGCATTCGAGATTGAAGTAATTTGAAATACGCATTTCAGGACAAGGTAATACAAATTTTATAACACAAAACACGCATTTGGCATTTGGTATGGGAGTATATGACCTTTATATGCATTGAACAGATGCGTATTAGTATTATATTATATATACCGTTAAGAAGAAACCCCATGCTCTACAGACGCACCTATCCCATGGGACTATGTCCCATCTACTTTTTCCTGCCTTCGTTTTTTCTTTTTTTTGCAAATTGCAGATAGCAGATGTGGAGAGTACGAGGTGACAATCACTCAGACTATAAATACTTGTAAAAAATCTCTTAAAAACTGTCATTTTTGTAAAAAAACTTCAAAATTCAGTTATTTTGTCATTATTTCGACATATGATGTATTAAGTGCTATCAATTTATACGTCTTAATTTAGATCATGACTTGAAAATCTTGATTATTATTTACCAGCTCATAATAATGTATATCATATTAAAATGCTATCAATTTAAACGACTTACTTTAGGCCATGACTTGAAAACCGTAATCATATGCTCACAATGCTCGTCTTTTGTTTTAGTGTATGAAAACAGCGAGCTGCAAACGACGGGCAGTAAACTAAAGTCTAAAAATGTGCCCAGGAACCAAGCAACTATTGTCTAGAGGAATTGGCATTTCTCATGCGCCTTTTACCAAACTACTGCTCCCTCGGTCCCTAAAAACGTTTCCTATTTGTGTTGAACACGTTTGTCAATGTACACTTTTGATTGTTAATATCTTTAAATTCGTATCAGTATTAAATATAAAAATTTCACTAAAATACTGATAAATACGAATCCAACGAGATCACTTATGACTATGTTTGATATTATAGATTAGACGTAAATTAATAGTCAATCGCTTACCGTGAACAATACCGAAAGTCAAAAGAGGAAATGTTTAACGGGACGGAGGGAGTACTAAATTTAGTGACCCACGGGTATACAATAAAAATCCGTATCCGATTTTAATAATTATAAATTTTCAGGTCAATATGAGGTAAATCCAAAATTTGATACTCATAAAATAATCTTTTTTTTACTGATGTATACCGTATTATTGTTACAGATAGTAATATTAAATTTTTTTCTGAAAAATAGGTAAAAAATTTTAAAACTGTGATATTTGTGGCATAAAAACTGTTATAAAAAAATTATGTCTCATATACATTTGAAAAAACACAATGTTTTTCATTTTTTTACAAGAAATAGTTGCTCATTTAACTATCGAACATCACTAAAATTGTAAGTTTTTAAATTTTTACATCAACTTATAAAAATATCAAAAATATTATCAAACAGTAATCTGACAACACTTTTTCATCCGCACTTTTTAACAACATAACCATTTTTAACGTGGTCACACGTATTTTAAGATATAATAAAATAATATCTTAATTTAATACATTTGGTAATTTTAATTAAAAAAATTAGCACAAAAATAAAATACATTTGGAAGGTACTTGTACTCTTTTTCCTAATTGAAGAGCCCTGGCCCCTGCCTGCTCAAAACCTGAAGCGCCAAAAAAGCAGACCCAAACATGCCACGTTGGCAGTAGTTTATAGTTTCTTGATCAGGAATCCACTACCTGAAACAACTACCCCCCTTTTAAACCCTAGTCTTTACTTACACACACATACATACAAAAACTTACATCAACGGTCTACAAAACAAGCTCTCTCTCTCTCTCTCTCTCCCAGCCTGTCTCACGTTTCTCACAGTAACTCTCTCTCTCTCTCTCTCTCTCTCTCTCCCTCTCTCTCCCAGCCTGTCTCACGTTTCTCACAGTAACTCTCTCTCTCTCTCTCTCCCCCTCCCCCTCCCTCCCTCTCTCTCTCTCTCTCCCAGCCTGTCTCACGTTTCTCACAGTAACTCTCTCTCTCTCTCTCTCTCTCCCTCAACCTCTCCCTCTCCCTCTCCCCCCGTATATAAATTGTTCTCGCTTTCTCGTTCTTATTCTCATCTCTCTCTCTCCTTTTACTCTCTCTCTCTGCGTATATAAATTGTTCTCGCTTTCTCGTTCTTATTCTTCTCTCTCTCTCTCTCTCGGTTGTTTAACGCTACTATTATTATTTTAAAATCGAGCCTGTATTAATTCTCTCCTAATTACTCTCAATTAATTAGGTAATTTGATTAGTAAAAATGCATTCAAATCACTTGCTGCTCGAAGAGCCAATCAGGATGGCTTCGATTCTCGAGCCTTCTAAATCTGTAAGTCTCTTTCAATTTCACTTTTGGATCTGTAATTTTGTTTTTCAGCATCTGATTATATATATGTTTGATTTAATTGGCTTGTATATTGCTTGCATGTAAGCATCTGATTATACGTGTGTGTATATGTGTGTAGAGTTTCTTTCCTGCAATGACAAAAATAGTAGGGACTTTGGGACCTAAATCGCGATCTGTTGACACTATTTCTGGTTGCCTTAAAGCTGGGATGTCAGGTATCGCCATATACATACATTTATTTATTTATTCCGATAAAATTCCATTGATAACGATTTTTTACCATGAGAACTATGATCAACAATCGATATGCACTTTACTATGTCCCGCGTCATTTAGAATTAATGTGTTTGATGCATTTATAACGATAAATTGACTACTATTGTTATCCAAATTCCAAAGTTGCTAGCTCTTTTGGACCGAAGTGGTGTTGTTGGGTCTGGTATGTCATATGTGTGGACTTCGGTTGTTTGTCAAGCAACTTGTGTATGTTATATTGTTCAGTACTGTTTTTATAAGTATCCCCCCCCCTAAAATGTGTTCGGACTGCGGACCCGATATATGTATGTTATTTGAAATTGCACTTTGAATTATTTAGGTTGCTGAATTGATAACAATTGATATGCACTTTTTTATGTTGTAACATCCAAAATCATCTAGAGACTAGAATAAGAGTGTTTGAGGTCTTTGCAAGGAAATGCTGAAGTTGGTATTTCTTTTGAATTGACATGTGGGGGGTTTTTGGGTTCTTGTATACATTGAATTGTGAGCTTGAGTTGTTATAACACTTTTTGTATATTGATTGTCCTGTACTTTTCTAAAAGTGAATTTCACGTGCTAAAATGTGTTCCGCCTAGAGGCTAGAGCGCGCTATATATATTATTTAAGATTTGCAGTTTGAATTTTATAGATAGATGATTAAAATCCAGGTATTGGTAAATGACGATATGTTCTGTGAAGCCGATATTGACTTGCTTCTTTCTCATACTTATTGTTATGTGCACTTTGCATGTTTTTTTTTCTTTTAGTGGCTAGATTTGATTTCTCATGGGGTGAGTCTGAGTACCACCAAGAGACTTTGGAGAATTTGAAGATGGCTGTCAAGAGTACCAAGAAACTCTGCGCTGTATGTGTTTTTAGCTATTCCCATTCCTGATCATTACATGCGACTTTACAAAATTCAAGATGTAATGTGACCTGTCTAGAATAGTTCAGTCCATAATTATAAGTTGTCTATGCTGCCAATGGACTTGCTGTTTCTTTAAACTGATAGATACTTCATCAAAGGCTAGATTATTGACATTTTATAAAATTGTCCTGAAAATTGTATTTTTTGCAGTTAAATTTTGTTTAAGATTCCATCCTCTTTTTTTTGGATAAACACATTATAGTAATGTCTTGGATTACAGCTTTGCATGAATCATTCAAATATTGATTATTATTATTATATTATTATTTTTTGGGTATTTCAGGTTATGTTAGACACCGTGGGACCTGAACTACAGGTGGTTAATAAAGTTGAGAAGTCTATTTCACTCGAGGCAGATAAGACTGTCATCATGACTCCTTATCAGGGTCAAGAAGCCTCTTCTGAAGTTCTGCCAATTAACTTCGATGGACTAGCTAAGGTTTCAAAATTTCAATTTCTAGTCTTTCTATCTGTATTGCTTGCTTTCAAATTTGTAAACCATGAGAACTCCTTAATTGTGAAATGCCCTGGTTGTAAAAACGCACTTTTTTTGGGGCGGGGGTAAATGCACAAATGAATTAAAAAAGAAGAGTTCATGTCATCCATGTCTATCTTGTAGGAATGGAATTCCAGGATCCTAAATAACTGAAATGTAGTGTGCACTTCGACAATCACCAGTATGTGAGGCCTTTTTTTATATATCACAAATTCACGAGATAACTTTACGTGGTTCCATATCATGCAGCACGAAAAAAATAATATAGAAATGCCTTGTGTATGTATTGCTCTCATTGCAGTAATATACATTGTCATGATAGTCCCCTGACATATGTTAAAGTTTTTGCTAGTTCTAAAAAATAAAATTTAACCTCAAAAGTTCTCTTTTGCAACTTTGAACATTACCCTTCTTAGACAGTTGTGCTCATTAACTAAAACAAATTCCTTCCTTTCTATCCCAACAACTTTACTTCTATTTTCCATATAAAAGTGTAATTTGGATCATGTGGAATTGGACATAGGATGTTTAACATGAATGTATGGAGATTAATTTGTCAGTTGTCACTCATAAAAAATGTAAATACAGGTGAATTTTGCTGTGTTCTAATTTTTACACGGACGTAATCATGATACGGTTATACTGACTTCATAAAGTAGGACCTCAATAAATACCCTAAAACTGACTAACCTCAATAAACTACCAACCTTTCTTGGTCCCAACATAATAGATACGATGTATTTTTAAGCTCGTTAATGAATAAAATTTTCAATTTTCTGGTCCTGAGGGTTTACATTTATCGAGATAACTGGTGTATATGTAGAAAATATAGTGTTATTCCAACTGAAGTTGTATCGAGCCATTGTTTCTTCTTAACTTACACAGTATTGTACTTAATAGAGTGTTGGTATGATCTTGCAGGCTGTGAAGTCAGGAGATACTATTTTTGTTGGGCATTATCTGTTCACAGGAAGTGAAACTACTTCTGTTTGGCTAGAGGTATGACCATATGAAATAAATTGCATAAATGACATAATTAATGACTTAAAGTAATCATATTTTCTAACTATGTACTGTGTCAAATTTTCCTGTTTAAACGGTTTACGGTTTCAATTTTTTGTCAAGCATTTGCCTACATTTTCTGTATGATCTGTGCATGACCCGCGATTTGTGTCAACTGGATTGAGTAGGTTGAAAGTGTTAAAGGTGATGATGTGGTTTGCAAGATAAAAAATTCAGCGACGTTGGCCGGGTCGATGTTCACTCTCCATGTCTGTCAAGTTCGTATCGAAATGCCTACCCTCTCTGAAAAAGACAAGGAGGTATGTGATTCTTTTAACAGATGCATAATGAAATTATTATTATTATTTTGCTTCTGCTTGGGATTTGTGTATCTTTTTTTCTTACATGTGGTAGTAAGTAGTTTAATTCACTCCCTCCCTCTCCAAATAAGAAACAGTTCTGTTATTGCAAGAAACCTGCTTGCCATCTCAGTGTCCCTATGGAGTTTGCACCCATAAATCTTTAAGCACTTGAATGTGGAACATACGGCTTTCCGTTATATTCCTCCTGGATCAAAGAGTTAATTGTTCATAAATATACCATTCTTATTCAAGAGGTAAATTATTGCAACTTAAATGTTATTTTGAAAAAAGATGTTAGCTGATCATATATATATTTAGGGCTGAAGTTAAATGCAATGTTAAAATATTATATCATTTAAATACTTGGGACTCCATGGATGAACCAAATACTTAGTGGTAGCTGTTCATTCAGAAATTGAAATACGAAATTTGTCTAATGCAGGTTATGTTTAGATTCTTTAAAATTACTTTCTGAGCATTACTTTTCCAGTCTTTTGCAGCTAATAAGGACATGGTAACCATGAACGATATAAGCATTTATGTTTTAAGAGCTTCATGTACTTTCATTTGTGAATTTCTTGGTGCATGTATCCTATAGCAAAAGCTTCTTTATGTTTCTTTGATAAGTTTCGCAGTTGTCTAACTTTATTGTTTTTGTAATATATCATTTTTCAATCTTAATTTTAGGTGATAAGCACATGGGGTGTTAAAAACAAAATTGACTTTCTCTCACTTTCCTATACAAGACATGCCGAAGATGTTCGTGAAGTAAGTTCAATTTCTGGCAATTTTTAAACAGGCCTTTTCGAAATTTCTTTTTATTGTTTGTTCTATAGTTGGTACGAAATGCTCAGATTCATGGGATAGTTAACTTCTTTTGACTCATTTGCAGGCCCGTGACTATTTATCTAAGTTGGGTGATCTGAGCCAGACTCAAATATTTGCAAAAATTGAGAACATAGAAGTGAGTTCTAAATATTGGTGCCAGATATTGATTGCGTTTTTCAATGCAATTATCTAGTATATTGATTTCCTTCCTCCTGTAGTTTTGCTAAATATGGATCTTTACATTATTTTCTTTCTCAATTAGGGTTTGACTCATTTTGATGAAATCCTGCAAGAGGCTGATGGTATTATCCTTTCCCGTGGAAATCTCGGTATAGACCTTCCACCTGAAAAGGTCAGTTCTCAGAGTAATAATTTATATGATACTAAAATTAAATTTGGATTAGCTTCATACAGGGTGAAGACAATGTGCCGATAATTGCCCACATCACACACACAGTATATATGAATTCAGGACTGCATGCTAGTGTTTGTATCGTGCCGTCAAAATTTGGATAATGTTTGGTACGTGTTTTCTAGGTGGATTGTTGTGTTGGGAGCTTATAGCTATGTTTAATTTATCTGTCAAGTATTATGTAATTAAAGCCTCCAAACGGAAATTTTTTCATGAAGGACACATACATCGCCTTAGCAAGTAGCAGAAATTATTAGGTTTTTGGGAACACGGACAGTTCTGATTATACATCTGATAAACCTAAAAACTCTCTATCAGTGTTTATTTGTTGGACACCTACTGGTTATAGAAACTATGTCAAACTTCTTTTAGGTGGCTAGGTTTCTTAAGAGCTCAAATTTCTTACATTAAATATAATCTTATTGATGCCAGTATTCATTTTGTTATAATCTTATGTTTTGAGTTAATTTTCTCAAAGTCTACAATTTACAAGGTTTGATCATATTGAGGATTGAGCTAATTTATCTGTGAACTGATTTGAGCATATTCAAACCAGTCCAAGAAAAAAATTGGTCCTTGATAATGCAATTCTCGGTTTGGAAAGTAGACTTTTTGGTATTTATCACCACTCTACCTAGGAGTATCAAGTCTTTTCCTTGTATTGTTGACTGCTGCATATGGGGGAGTTGGCTGGCATTTTTTACAATCTGAGATCCATATGAACAGAACATGCGACATTTTTTATTGACTCGTGCAAACTCTAATTGGGTGAAGTTCGTGTGAAATTTTGCAGGTATTTCTGTTTCAGAAAGCTGCTGTTTATAAGTGTAACATGGCTGGAAAGCCAGCTGTTGTAACCCGTGTTGTTGATAGCATGACTGACAATCTAAGGCCAACTCGTGCAGAAGCAACTGATGTTGCTAATGCTGTGTTAGATGGTAACTCATTCTTTCTGCTTCTTTGAGGGGTCATGTATCGGATGGTTACTGATTTTGCTAATACTGTCTTGGTTGTATAAACTATTTATTTATCGTATTCTTAGTTTGTATCATGTGGTGTCTTGTGGTTATTCTTTATTTTGTGGGGTTTATACATTAGGTTTATTATTTATATCCAGCATAGTATAACTGCTATTTTGGTCTGTTATTTATAGTCATTTTAATCTCAAAGAGTTCAAAAGGTTTGACAATTTTTTATATAATTTTTCAGGAAGTGATGCAATTCTTCTTGGTGCTGAAACCCTGCGTGGGTTGTATCCCGTTGAGACAATCTCAATTGTTGGAAAAATTTGTGCCGAGGTATATTTAGGTCGATCAGGATAATCTACTGCAAGTCTGCAACTCACATATCTGAGTTAACTAAGTTGTCAGCTTAAATCTCGTAACTAACATAAGTTCTATCGCTTTGTTGTGTCAAATATTCACATTATTAATTTTGATAAACTGTTTAAAAATAATCCTGATTTTTGGACCTGTATGTTGTTGGTTCATAAATCAGAGTTTTTTTGTTTTATACAACTGGATGTATGAATGCTTTATATCTCCTTACTTGGTAGAAATCTATTTTTAAGAATTAATGTAAGTTATCTCTCTTACTTAACGTCTGGATGGAATGGGTTGTTGATCACTTCTTTGGTACAACAGGCAGAGAAGGTTTTCAATCAAGACATGTATTTCAAGAAGACTGTCAAATATGTTGGGGAACCAATGACACATTTGGAATCCATTGCTTCGTCAGCGGTAAATTCTCTAAGAAAAGTGATTTTAGTAGTATATATATTTTGTGCTGCAACAAATGTTGCTACAACGATGATTAAGAATCTAGTGCTATCGATGAAACAGTTGCAAGTAGAAAGAATGGTTTAAAGGTTTCTTGTTTATTGGCATAGGTACGGGCCGCCATCAAGGTGAAGGCATCTGTTATCATTTGTTTTACTTCATCTGGCCGGGCTGCAAGGTATTTGATAGGTTTTCCAGTATGAACATTTATTTGTTAATAGATTGCAAAATAAGAATATTACACTTGCATGCACAGAATATGATGGTCAGTTTACAACCGAATATAAGATTATTACATTTGCATGCACAGATTAATCGCAAAATATCGTCCAACAATGCCCGTTTTGTCAGTCGTTATCCCAAGGCTCAAGACAAATCAATTGCGGTGGAGTTTTAGTGGTGCATTTGAGGTAGGCTCCTTGCTCAAGTCTATATCTGCTCCTTGTCAGTTTTAGATTTTTGCACTTTTCATATATTTAATGAAATTGAACTTAAAAGTTTTATAAAAATTAGAATCATCTCTCAAGTATCGTATGTAAATAATATCATTGAAATTAGTGGGTTTTGTTTTTACAAATCGTGTGTAAATTATATTGACCAAGGACCAATCTGAGAATTGCAATAGAGCTATTTGAATTTGCAATTTAAAATAGCTACTTGTGAAGAGCAATATATTTGCAAAATGAACAGGCAACTTGCTAATCTTTAAGTTGTAATTTATTTTGTTAATTATTGACTGAATTTGTGGGGTTTCGAAGATGACGATCTTTGATGCAGGACAGTATATGAAAGCAGAATTAAACAAAGAATTATATGATATATCAAGAACAATATATGCAAAATCATTCCCAATAGAAGTGTATAATCAAAGCGTGAGTAATATGTGTATCATGTTCAAATATAACCTAACAGGCTAACAAACTAAGGCCCCAAACATAATAAATCAAAGCCCGAAATAGCCAGGCTAAGATAAAACCCAGTTTATAGCCAAACCAATCTAATATGTGTATATATATATATAACAAAATAACAGGGCTGATCCCCTTAAATTCTCGTGTGATGTTTTTTTAGTTCACGGTTTCTGTTCCTGATGCATGTATACATTTACCCTCTCGTCAATTGCTTTGAAAGAATAGAGTTGAAAGTTTGATTGTTTAAATTAGTCATTGTTCATGTAAGCTGACTATAATCTTTATATTTTGCACAGCCCGTTGATACATAAACTAACATAAATGCTTTTTTTTCTGATGAATGTTTAGGCAAGGCAATCACTTATCGTCAGAGGACTTTTTCCTATGCTTGCCGATCCCCGTCATCCTGTAAGTTCTTATTTTCTTTCCACTTTATGCCTTTCGAAATGGATTTGATTCTTAATCTGTGTAAACTATAAAGGCAGAGTGTTTGCTAATCTTTCCAAAATTCGCATATTGTCTATTCTTGGCCATCTTTCCAATGTGATTAGAGTTTAATACAATTATATTGCATTCAATCACGGAAAGCTTTTGATTGCGATGGTATAGCCTAGAGGTAAGGGCTTATCCCTTACCCCGGGTTGTTAGTTCGATTTTTGCTCATCCCGAGATTTTAATGAGAATGGATACTACTTATTAGCTTATATAAGCTACACCAAAAAAAAAAATCACTGAAAGATTCTAAGCACGGGCATTGCAGCTTTAAAATCTAGTTTTGCCACTTTAATTTGTCAGCTTTAAAATCTAGTCTTGCTACTTTAATTCATTTCGTACCGCCTTCTCTCATGTTCTGTTGGCTTACTAGTGTACCTGTGTTCTATCTGGTTTCATGCATTAATATGCCTCTATCTACCATTAGTGGGGTTAATATCTAATTTATCAAGGTCTTAATGCAGTAGTTAGTTTGACTGAGCTTCTTCCCAATATTATGTTATGTTTTGTTCTACAGTCAACTATAAGTAACCATATTCATGTGGTTAGAAATCTCAAGGAAAATAGAAGTATTATAACCATTGTTGGGAAACAGAATTAATAATCTAGCGTCGTCTCCTTTCAGGCTGAATCGACTAGTGCAACAAATGAGTCTGTACTGAAGGTCGCACTTGATCATGGAAAGTCCGCTGGAGTCATAAAATCCCATGATAGGGTTGTGGTCTGCCAAAAAGTGGGGGATGCATCTGTGGTCAAGATTATCGAGCTTGAAGACTAAATGCTTGTATTAACCTTGCTTAAGATTACTATACCGACCAATTTTGAAACCGTAACTTTCGGCAGCATATAAGAAAGGTTTTGAGAACTTTGGTATTGCCAGCCATGCCAATTACCACTACCTTCACATAGTATGATCTGGGAAACTTTTCCTTGCATTGATGTTTAGTTTGTTTATTTGGTTTTACCAAGGCAACAATGTTTTCCCATTTGAAGCGGGAATTTTCGTATTCTGGCCAAGGCTTTTGGGTCTTCAAGATACTAAATGTAACATAAAGTATTGATATGATATTCAAAATATTGAACATTATATATAATTTGATACTTTTATTGACTAGCAGACATCTTCCTTGAATGTGTGTATACTGCAGTGTCTTAATTCTGGTAATCTGAACATCTCAGTTAAGTAGAAAATACTGTGTTGTATTTTACTTACATTCTTAAATACCATCGGATCAGTTTTTGAATAAAAATATTGAACCAGTGTACTTTATTTGCAGAAACAAAACTTAACGTGCGAAAAACTCAAATGTTAATTATTTTCGAATACAAAGAGAGGCAAACACTACTGTGAGATGAAACAATAAGGTTGTGTAAAAAACATATTAACTGCACTTACTCTGTACGGAACAAACACTGTAATAAAATTTTAAAGATTAATAACCCTTGTTTTGTATCACAGGGAACATCAGCTGCACCCATGGCCTAATGGATAAGGCGTCTGACTTCTAATCAGGCGATTGTGGGTTCGAGTCCCACTGGGTGTGTGCTTTTTTTTTTTTCCGAATCTTTCCCATAAGAAAATGCCTCGAGATCTCTTTACTGGATTCCGTTTTTTTTTGGAAATCAAATTGACACCAAATTCTATATCCATAACTGACAGTTTCAAACTCTTTGAAATGGATAAGATTGTGCTTCCTACCTAAGCACCAAATTCTATATCCATAACTGACAATCTCTAACTCTTTGACAGTGTATCAATTATAGGACCCGTGGGTTTAACTTCCTGAATTGCCGCATATGCGCTTTTGACCGTATAGTGTCCTAACTTGTCATATTTCCAGAACCATGAATCAGCGTCGTTGTCATTCAGAGGTATAGAAAGTATCAACTGGGCGTCTTGTTCATTAAAAATATCATTCACCAAATCCATGTCCCATGAGTTCCTATTTGGTATCATAAGAGTTGCAACTGTTTTATCCTGTATTGCCTCGTGTTGTGTATGCACGTAAGGATCATTGTCAGGCAGCCAAGGATCCTTAATATGCTAGTCATTGTGCCATTCTCAACTCTACGCACAACACCCTGTTTCAACAGAATATGAGCCTCCATAATTGATCTCCAAATATAACTCGGACTACCACCTATATTTGCTGTCAGAAAGGACCCCCTGGATAATATTTTGCTCTATAAATCCTCCCAACTAGACTAATTGGTCTGTTTATTAACCGCCAGCCCTGCTTCCCCAACAAAGCTATATAAAAATCCCTAAGCTTCCTAAACCCAAGACCTCCACTGGATTTCTTTACACACATTTTGTCCCAGTTTAACCAGTGAATTCCCTTACCGTTCTTACTACCTTTCCACCAGAATTGATTCATTATCTTTTCCATATCATCACAGATTTGAATAGGAAGAAGAAAAGTGCTTATAGCATAATTAGGCAATGTTTGAGCTACCGTTTTCAGTAGTAGTTCCTTCCCACCCCTGGATAAAGTTTTCTTCTCCCACCTCTGAATTCTTTCTCTTGAGCGGTCCTTTAGGTATCCCAGTACTGCGTTTTTATTTCTCCCAATAATATTTGGTAATTCCAAATATATTGTACGTTGGTCAGCCTCCTTAAAGTTCAGAACATTATAGATAACATTTTTGACGCCTGAGTCCGTGTCAGGAGTAAAGAAAATAGAGGATTTATCTGCATTGACTTTTTGCCCCGAAGCACGTTCGAAAATCTTTAGCAAATCTAACAATTGCTCAGCCTCCTCTACACGAGCCTTACAGTAGATATATGTATCATATGCGAAAAACATGTGAGTTAACTGCGGAGCTCCCCTTGCAACCTGAATACCCTTCAACAACCTGCTTCTTTCGTGCTCTCTAAGCAAAATTGATAACCCTTCCATACAAATTAAGAACAAGTAGGAAGAGAGTGGGTCTCCTTGACGAATGCCACGGGACGGGATAATCGAACTAAATCTTCTTCCAGCGTGACTAATTTGATACTTAGCAGAACACACACACTCCATGATCAACCGAATAGAATCCTCAACAAAACCCAACTGATACAACATATCTCGCAGAAAGGCCCATTCTACCTGGTCATAAGCTTTACTCATGTCTAGCTTAAGGGCCATCCACCCCACCTTTCCTTGAGTTTTACGCTTCATAAAGTGCATGACCTCGTAAGACACTATAATGTTGTCTGTAATGAGTCTACCCAGGGGATGAAAGCACTTTGAGTTTCGGAGATGATATCATTGAGCATTGCTTTCAATCTATTGGCTAATACCTTCGAGATGACTTTGTGAGCATTGCTTTCAATTTATTGGATAATACCTTCGAGATGACTTTGTAAACAACATTATACGGCGAAATAGGTCTTAGATCCATCATATTTACTGGGTTCTTCTTTTTAGGAATCAGCACGATATTTGCGTCGCCGATATGCTCCTCTAGCTTTCCTGTTATGAAAAAAATTCTGAACCATGCCCACCATATTATTGCTAATAATACTCCAGAACTTCTGATAGAATCCGGGACTAAAACCGTCCGGGCCTAGCGATTGATCAGGGTGCATGCTAAACAAAGCCTTTTTAACCTCAGTTGAGTCAACTTGTGTTGTTAAGACGTCGTTCTGAGCTTGGTTAATTCTCCGAGACACAGCCTCAAACATCACATTCCACTCCGTCTCTGTAGCAGGAAACAGACTGTTAAAATAATTAACCATTGTCTCTTTCAAACCTGTTTGCCAGCCCACTGATTGGGCCGCTTCATTTTGCAGGGTAATGCAGAGACAGAAACAGTGTATCATACTCTCATTACATGCCATTTTGCTAAGTTATGTTAGGGACTAGCTGATAAGCGTATAGATGGGGATGATCTAGCAAGTTTCGGAGGATGGTTTGCTAATGTATTGAATCAATACAGTAATAAAGAAGTGCAAGAGGCAGTTATGGTGTGTTGGTCAATTTGGAAGAACAGAAACGAGATTACATGGAATCAACATGGTTCAAAGCACTCAGAGGTACTTTCATCTGTAAAACTCTTTCTTAACCAATAGAGGATTGCTCAGGATAAGTCGTATGATATTTCTCTGGGGTTTATGACTCATGAGGACGGCAATGAGCAATTGGAAAAACCACAACAAGGTACGGTTAGGATCAATGTAGATGCGGCACTTTTCGAGAGTTCTAATTCGTATTGTACATCCATGATAGTTCGGGACCACTCAGGAGGCTTGTTACTAGCCATTGCCAACTGCAAAATGGGTCAAATAACACCTGAGCTTGCGGAGGCAATTGGTATCAAGGAGGCTTTGAGTTGGGTTAAAAGCCAGGCTGTACAACCAGTGATTGTCGAAACAGATTGTCTATCGGTGGTTGAAGCCATCCGATGCTCTACTGTCAATCTGAGCTACCTTGGCAGGGTGGTAGAGGAATGCAAGGGGCAGCTAGTAAAAGAGTTAAAAAATCGTCTTGTGGCGTTAAATTTTGTTAAACGATCCGCGAACAAGGTGGCTCACTTCTTAGCGAGACAGAATAGTTCAATTGCCGATCGTATTTGGTATGATGGTGATAGTTACCCAGAACTACACCGTGTAATGCATATTGATTTGAATTTTTAATGAATTTTGATTTCCTTTGGCAAAAAAAATGAGAATGAGGTGGGTGATAATGAGAAAATTAACTTATCCTATTTTTGGAGTTAAAGTTTTAGAGTAAAAGTATCTCAAATTTGCATTTATAAGTCATAGGTCATAACCACTTTGACTCCGTTCCTTTTAAAAATTCGGGATCATAAGATGAATTGATTTCAAAAGTTATCATGAAGTGCAATTTCTTAACTATATGTAAGAAACCTTATGAATTCCGCCACGAAAAATCAATGATATCATTGACATATTTTCATCAACCAGGTAAAATCAACTTTCAATGCTTCTAATGTAACTTAAGAACATGCAACTATGCAACTTTCTTTAATGTACAAAAAACCGATTCATTGAACAGAGATGGCATAACAAAACAACTACATCCTACCCATTTGCTATACAAGATCATAACTAATCAAGCTATCCAGCCATGGAGTTCCTATTACAAGGCTGATTTTGTTGTTGAAAATCAAGCAATTCCAACTCTTTTTGCCTAAGCATAAGAACCATTCTTTCATTTTGCAGCCTCATTCGCTCATTCGCCAGCCTTTCTGCCTCCATATCGCGCTCTTTCTTGTGCCTGAACTTCGACCATTTCATCTTCTGCTTCTCAAGCTCGAATGCTTGGCTTTGATGATTCATTCGCTGTTCCTCCAATTGCATCAACCGCATTCTCATCCATTGTCGTTTCTCCCATGAACTCTTTGTACCGTCTTGCACTACATATTTCAACTCGTTACTGAATTCTTGAAATGAGGTAGAATCTGAAGCATACATTTCGCTTCTTGTCCTCTTATGGGAGGGCGTTTTGTTATCGAGATCAGATTCGTGTTCATGACCTCGTGCACCGCCTTCTACTTCATCATTATCATCATCATCGTCATCCTCATCATCCTCGTCTTCTTCAACACTTATCCCTTTCATCATCTTAGACCCTTCGGTTTCTGTTCTTCCCATATTATGCACATTTGGAGAGTTGTCTGTAGAATGCAAACATGTCGTCCTTCTTTGTTGCTGCTGGTGGACGTGAGACGAATCTGCTCCCGCCTCAGCTGAATGTTGAGCACCGCCATTACAACTATTATGATAAGCACACATTTCCCTGAAAAACAAATGCTTCGAATTCAGCAATTTCCTAACTTCCTCCTTCACTTTAGGCGATAAATGATCCATCGAATCGAGCAAACTCTGATTCTCCACAACCTTACAAGAAGTCCCCCTTCCAAGTATATCATTAACCCTCTTATACCTCTTGTTCAAATCATTAAATTTATCCTCACATTGTTGTGGCGACACGAAAAACCCCCTTTCCATCATAGCCTTAGACACTGATTTCCACTTCCCTTTCTTCTGTAAGGCGCCACCTCCAGCTCCACTCTTCTTCTTCCCAACCACATCATTCCCTTCCGAACCACCCTGATCATCTCCGATATAAAACACCATTGTAATCAACAACTTCACCATTCCATCAGTCCACTTCATTCTCTGCCAAGGAGAAGCATTTCTCTTTCCTCCACTATCCTCACCACCAACACCAGGCTCATCATCATCACTAAAGACCAACTGTTGAGTACGCGGTTTCGCACCAAACGGATACCCTTGTTTAACAGGCTGTTGATTCTGAGTGTGGTGATGATCAACCTCAGTTTGACCAAAAGAAACCATATGATGTGTGTGTGGATGTTGCTGTTGTTGTTGTGATAAGTTAGGGTTTTGAGGGTTTTGCTGAGGCTGTAAATGTTGTTGATACTGCTGTTGTGGTGACATTTCAAGCCCCAACATTCCAGAATTTATACCAGAAAACATTCCACTAGTCATACCATTAGCTTCCATAAACCAAATTTTCACAATTCAAAAATACCCAATTGACACAAAATCAAGAACTGCAAAAACAAATTACAAAACTAACAAATAAAGCAACCAAATTTAAAGAAACCAAAGCATACCCACTTCAAAAGAAACCATTCTGAACAAAACCCATGTGCCAAATTTTCAAATTTACCACCAAAAGAAAAAAAAAATAAAAATAAGCCTCAGGTAGTATGACAAGAATGTGTGTGTAGAAAGAAGCAAATTTAAACAAACCAAAGCATACCCACTTCAAAAGAAACCATTTTGAACAAAACCCAAGTGCCAAAATGTCAAATTTACCACCAAACAATTTTTTTAAAAAAAGCCTTAAAGAGCACTATGACAAGAAAGTGTGTGGTTTTTAGCAATGAGAGAAAGAAGAAAGAGTGAGATACAAAGTAGAAAAGTACAATGGTGATGGAGATAAAGACTTGATAGAATATATATAAATATATAGATACTAAGTAATGGATACAATGTACTAGGTGAATACAAAGAGCTGAGGAACCTGGTTATACTGCCCATGGTTTTGGTTTGCCGAAGTTTAGAAGCTGAGACAGGAAAAAAGACCACAGGTTTTAGCAATACTGTTTGCCTTTTTGTTTATTGCAAATTGACTATTTTATCCTTATTATAAAATTGCATATTAAAATATTTCAATTTTTTTCAATAGATCTTGTCCATTCATTTGGGGGCTTTGTTTTGGCAAAGCAGTGTAAGTATTTGAAATTCATTTTTCGGATTTTGGTTAATTTTTATTGTTGACTTTTTTGGTCAAATATGTTTTTTTTTATATCGCAGGAACCCGCGGTCGTTTATCTTCTGGTGCGTACCGGGTAAACCTTACGAACTTATGCAATAATCTGCAAATCATGTAAAACAAGTTTAAGCGACGGATTCTGATTCATGAGTAATAATCATAAATTCCCGTGAAATTCGAATCATTATTCCCCTTTTAATCAACAGATTCACCCTTGCGGGCGGTCAAATATGATTTGATTTGTTTTTCTGGAGGTTTGACAAAAAAAATGAGTATTTTTCAAAGACTTTAGTATGTATGTCAAGATCATGAATGCTTAGGTGAGAAATGTCAAGATCATGGATGTTTAGATGATAAATTATTCATCTAAATAAGTAAAGTAAGTGAACAACGATGAATCTTTATGAATCTTTATAGTATTTGGAAAAATGTCAAACTAAATATATCAATTAAGTTATTATTTTTTAATTTGACTTAATTTGATTAATAATTTAAAGATTATATTAATTTAGTTATTAAAAAATTAAATTTTGTTATTTTTTTATAATATTATATTAGATTAAAATTAAACAGAATTTACCAAAAAACAGTCATCTATTTCAAAACTCTCGATCTAATTTTAATATATTTATTATTTAAGTTTAAGAAGTAACTTTAACTATACAGTCCGAGCTAGTTCATGGATGTTGACCCACTAGGGTAAAATAGCCTCGTATTTACAGAAAAATCAGGCAAATCCCTCAAAAAACACAAGAAGAAAACAAAAGCATACACGTTTCTACTCCTTCGGTGGGTGTGTTTGGCATTACTGTTGCAACAACTTTTTGCTGAAAAATAGTTAAAAAACTGTTTGGTACAATTTAAAAATTGCTTTTCGGAAAAGTGTTTTTGCCTAAAAGGTGCTGTTAGAGAAAGCAAGTGCCCCCATTGCTTTTAGAAAAAAATGTTTTTTTGCTGTTGCGTGAAGCAGATGCTGATTTGACCATCAAACTTTAACAAAAACATTGTTATTTTTAATTTTTTACATCAAAACATATACTTATCAAAAAAATTACCAAACAGTCATCTAATTTTTATAACGGCACTTTTTTCAGCAATACTTTTTCTAATAGCACGACAATTTTTAATAACAATCTCAAACTGAGACTGTTTCATTTTAATAGTCGCTTGACTTTTCTGCACTCATTTCTAGACCCTCTGTTTTATTTTAATAGTCGCTTGACTTTTCTACACTCATTTCTAGGTGCTTTGACCACATAGTTAAAATAACAATTTTTAAAATTTTCTTTTCCTGAATAAAAATATATAACTTAAACTTTTATTTACAAAAAGAAAATTTTAAAAATAATAATTTTTACTATACGGTCAATGCATCTTGAGATGTATGCAAAAAAGTCAAGAGCCGAAATAGGTGTATATTACAATTAGAAATAAAGTAGCTTGAATAAACTTGGACGCACATCAAAGTTGATACATTACAAGTTACAACTAGAAATTGACCCTAGCCGGTGTATGCTTAGAGCTGAAGCATACGATGCCAAGGTACATCGATGCTCATAAGATGCCAAGGGACATCGATGCCCAGAAAGGCATACACTGGGCAAGTTATGAATTTCATAAGTTGTTTAACTTGAGATTTCTTAAAAAACACATTAAAGAAACTTCATATTGTATATAATACCATTATAGATCAGGAATTTTTTTAAAATTAAATCTCCGAGTGCTGTTGAACATAGAAAATAAATTCGAAAGATATCCCGACATAAGACTTTAAAAAAAACAAGAAAAAGCTAAAGCTCAACGCTTGCCACCACCTCCGAGTTTAGCTCCCTTGTTTCCTGCGCCCTTTGGCACATTGCTTCTCCCTGAACTCTTCTGAGTTTTAGCCATCACTTCTGCCTTCTTTGCCTTCTTCTCGTCTTTTGTTTTCTTAATCCTTTCCTTAATTTCACTGTAAAATAACCATAATAGAAGTGTTACCTTAATAGATAAAAGTGTAACATATGAGCAGTTGTCTAAGACAAAAAAGAACTGCGATATAAAACCTAGGTGGTAAAAATATATACTATCATAACACAATAGAATTATATAACACACCGTAAAGCAGCTTCTCTTGCAGCATCACGAACTTCAGGCTTTTCAGTTCTTCTCTTCTGGATCACCTCCAAGGTTGCACCAACGATGGACCTTGAGTAGGGTTTTTTGGTGGCACGACGCCTCTTCTTGACTGCCTCTTGAGCGGCATCCTGCATATCAATAAAAGTTGCTGATCACATATGCATTACAACATAACTAATATTTGAAAAAAAAAACGTACACGTGAGTCCAGTAAAAACTCATTACCAGACATTACAGTACAATCATGAAAGCATTTCATCACTACTTATAGAAAATAAGCTAAATTTGTGAAGCATAGAACTTCTAATACAGGAAAGTCGAGCTTTATAAACAGTCCATCACATAGAAAAAAACTCACCTTCTTGTGCTGCTTCCTGTACATAGCCGTCCAGGTAAGTTTGGATGGCTTCAACTTGTTGTGAAAGTACCTCTTACATTTCGAGTTGACAAACAGGAAAACCTGACAATTAACAAATCAATACACACACATTATCAGCACCAAACACCTAGTACTAATACAAAATCAAAAATTCAATATAAGTTATAATAAAAACCTGAGAATCAGCACGAACAAATCTGATTCCCCTTCCAGGATATATCTTGGCACCACTGAACCGGCAGAGCTCTGTCCTGATATAATCACAAATGTACAACCTCAAAAACTACGAAAATCATCGCTCTACAACTTAACTATCACTAATCAGTAATCATTAAACCGACATAACATGATCCAAAAATATAAATTGTAAAATTAAATCGACTCAATGCTACTATCAGATGCAAAACCATTGCTCTACCAAGGTTTATCTTCAATTCATCGAATGACGCCACGATATAACAACACACACACACACATATATATACACAATCTCAACATTTACGCAAATAGAAACCTAAGGGAGATTAATAAAGCAAGACTTGTATAAACTAATAACACAATTCACAAAGCTACAATTACATTGAATTAGCTAAACAAACAACAATTTTACAATTACATTTAATAAAATTAGTTATAAAATGTGCATTATGAAATGTAAAATTAATAGTTATGACAATTAGCAGTGCGATTCATACTATAACAATGAATCAGCTCAGAAATAGGTAGCTTCATTTTTAAACAGATCTAACACACATTTTAGATACAGATTTATAGATGCATTCAGCGAGAGAGAGAGAGAGACAGAGAGAGAGAGGGAGAGAGAGAGAGAGACAGAGAGAGAGATAGAGATTGAGAGAGAGAGACAGAGAGAGAGGGAGAGATTGGGAGAGAGAGAGAGAGAGATACAGAGAGAGAGCCGTACTTGAGAACCATGGTTGAAGGCTGGGTAGTTTGTGCGGTGGTGGTGTTGTCTTCCTCCTTGCTGCGGAAACCCTAAAACTATAACAGAGAAAAACCCTAAACTTACAGCTTTTAAATGGGCAGTCCAAGTACGATTAAGTCTGGGCTTTTTTGTTAGACCTGATCTGTTCGCATGGGCTTTTACTTTGTCCAGGCTATCCGGCCCACACAGCTCAGAGTAGTCTGATAGTACTTGGTTTGTTTTTGTTACAAAGAAAAAAATCAACCGCACAAACAAATACTCCCCTCTTCGCTCTCATTGGTTCGACACGTATTTTAATACTTATAAATAATATCATTGCATAAATTATTTTTAAAAAAAAAATTATTCTGAATAAAAATTTAATATTTAAATTTTTATTAAAAAAAGAAAATTTTAAAAATAAGTTATAGAATTATATTTTATATACGCAAAGAAATGTAAATAAATGAGGGGAACTGAGGTAGTACTATAATAGTATAGGTTGATATGTTTGTCTATCCATTTGTGTCTTCAACATATTATTTTTTCGGAGCTGAAAATTTTAGTTTAAAAATATATTGTATTTATCGTGTTGGCACTAGAAAAAAATTTAAATTGAGCGAGATTAGTCGTTTATCGAATATTTATATATTCATAATTTTTTAATTTTTAATAAATTTAAAGCAAATTTCATTAAATTTATAGTAACTCGGCCGGGACAAATTCTAATCCACTATGCAACCAGGCTAAAAACAAATAAATGACCTAAATAATTATCGATTTTATTTCCGAATTACTTAACATACTAAATATTCAGATATTCTTGAAAATTCTTAGTTGTTTGGAAAATAATAAAATCAACTTTCATGTCTTGGACAAATGTTTTTTGTGTTAAAAAAATACAACTATTTGTCCCTCTGTGTCAGTGTTACAGATTTCGGAAATCGGAACTATTCGGTTGAGGTACCGATTTAAGATTTATCGGACGATTTTTAAAAAATCGGATGATTAATTGGCGATTTATCGGAAATCGGTCAAATCGGACAAATATTTTTGACCGATTTTTGAGCGATTTATCGGCGATTTTTGAAAAATCGGCCGTTCTATAACAGAGCTCTGTGTCTTGAAAAGAATTTAACTGATATATCTCGAGTATACAACTCTGATTCATCTCCCCAAAGAAGCATAATTGACTACATACTGGATCTTCAAAGGTGCTGCATCCAGAGTTCAGAAAAACAATGTTTTAATTTAACAAGAGGTTGTAAAACTAGAAGAACATTATACTATTACTTGGCTGTTATGCAAGGCCATTCGACAAATTTAACCTATTTTTACACAAAATTAACAAAAATGACCGATTTCTAAAACGCTTCACGAAACGCAGTAGTAATTAGTAAATCCTCTTGAACATCACAAGTTCACAACTTCACAACTCAAAACAGCTAAAGCTATGCACAACACTCACATAGCTTTGTAACATACATTGCCTCTAAATATGTATAACCAGACATAAAAGGAGAGTTTTCAAGAGATTAGATCGATTCCTTGTCCGAGAATAGCTTGTGCCAGCACTTGATTTGCAGCTTCAGTAGGATGAAAGCCATCCCAGAACACATATTGTGTTGCATTTGCACATGTTCCGACAGACCTTGCGTTGCAGAGCAACGATGTTTCTATCGTGCCAGTACCACAGCAGGCTCTCCTTGCCTCAAAGAATCCTGGTTTGAAAAATGTAACAATTTTGAATCAGAATCTATGAATCAGGATATGATTAATTGATGCAAAGCTAGTTCTGACATTGGCAGATTTACCGTTGTCAGCTGGCTTTGTAACAATGTCAAGCAGGGGCTGGTAGATATCGAAAACCACAAGTTTGAGATCAGGAAACTGCTTCTTTAAACTTTCAGATGTGCGTTTGAGCTTACTGTTAAACAGAACAGCGTCTGCGTTAATCCTTGCAACACACTGATTGCTTCCTCCTCCGAACAAAGTGATGGCAGCTGGCACACATCCCGCGGGAGGTAGGCTTGTTACTCCAATCCTCCTAGCTCCCAGTCCATATAGTCTCTGTAACATTTAAGCACTTAGACCATTTTGTTTCATAGGATTATAATCTCGGGACCATTAGCTTACTTATTCTAATATTCTATAATGTCCTTGTACACAAAAATCGGCCTGCTCAGCCTATTTTGAGAGAAAATCTGCTCTTAAGTGTTAATGTTGCTTAATAATGTCCCAGATGTTCAACGTCTGAAGATTGAGTATTTGAGTTTTTAATTTAATGCAACATTACGCTTTTTCTTTCTTACCAGTTTTTCATTAAAAAGGCATGATAGTCTTCAACTATCTACCACGGTGTTACAGTACTGAACAGAAGATATAAGTAGCGCAATTAGTAGGGCAAATAACAGAGTGAAACCTGAACAAAGCCAGAGTAGGATCGGACAAGAATCTCCGAAAACTGATCAGATGTGTAGGTACCGCTGACAGATGGATTGATATAATAATTCTGAAGGAAGTCACTATTTCCTGTACTCAGAAGATGGAGGGCACCTGAGAATATTGCTTTAGCTCTGTCTCTTCCTACCATACCGACAATTTTGCGTTGCCAATCCTTGTAATACTCCAGCTGCAGTGGCAGTGAAACAGCATGCTACAAACAAATACCAAAAAATATGATCCTGAAGGAGATTATCCGTAGCATTTTAGTCTAATGGACACTCTTCTTTCGTTAACTAATTAGTATGTTTCAAGGTTTGAGTCTAGAGAAACGCGTGTTTCAGTACTAGTCTAAGAGATCTGTGTCAAAACCTTGCCCTGACTATAAAAAACACATAGTATAGTGTAAGAGATTATGAATTACATATGAGTTAGCTGTCAAGTTAGAGTAACCAGAAGAAGCCGACGCAAAGTTGGCACCGTTCAGGATGTTGTTTCCTCGCGCATCCTCAGTGAGGTAAGCTGGTGGGTAAGAAGTGAAGCCTAAGAACTCAGCTGCACATAGTAAGACATGTTATCAGTAAGTTACCCAACACCACTTGGTGCAGCGGTATCTCCCTCGTTCCCTTTACAGGCAGGATGTGCAGCGGTATCTCCCTCGTTCCCTTTACAGGCAGGATGACAAGGGGGTGTGTGAGTGTGTTCAACTAGAAAATATAATTAGTAAAATTACTGGTATTCAGCTCAAAAAGATGTTAAATAGTAGATTAAACGGTATAATTTACAGTACAAAATACAAAAAAAAAAAATTGTTACCAGTGAAATCAGTGGCTAATTTTCCATTACAGAACCTTCCAGTAGGTCTATGATTGACAAAGTCTCTGCCATAAGGAGGGAAATTGGCCTTAACAAGAGTGTAGAGATTGTTATTGTTACCGGAATCGACAACCGAGTCACCGAAGATGTTGAATGCAGGAACAAGAGGCTGTCCATAAGCCAAAAGTACAAGATTTGTTGCAGCAACAACAAGAAAAGAAGCTAAAACTTTTCTTGAAAACTCCATCTTTTTTAGCTTGTTCTCAGCAACAAGAGGTAGAAAAATTACAGTGCTTAATGAAGAGTGAAGGTGAAGTAAAGAGGGGCAGGTGAGAAGAATTTATTAGGAAATAAATGTAGAAGGTCAAAGTGAATTACTGTTGGGAAGAACTTCAATAAAGCTCTGTAATTCAACATGAAATGTTGCAGAACCTTCTTAAATTCAGTTGTGATTTTCATGATCATATATAGTATTTAAACAAGCAAGTCAGCTAATAGTAATGAGATATTTTCATTTTCCTAGTTTTTGCATTAGACTCTGTAACAACGGAATCAGGATTTCAAAACAACCCGACGGTTAAAATAACTTTAACAGGAACTCTCGAAAAAATCCAACTGATTTCGATTGCCTTGGACTATAAATACCGATTTCAGGACTTCAAAACGATACGAGCTTGAAATTAAGTCGAAATTATAAAAAAAAAAAAAAAATGGTGCCTTGCTCTAGCTGGGAAAATTGGTCATGTGCTGAAGAGTAAATACTGGTCTGCAGTCTGAGTGCAGCTGTACCATTGCAGTACAGTTTAAATCACAAGTTATTTCTAATGATTCTTACCAAATCAAGTATGAATTCGTCGAGTTTAAATCGAATCAATAGACCTGTTAATAACAGTGGTACAATATCTCAAGACCTGGATGATGAAATACAAAGTGCATTCTACTCTAGTCTATGTACAAACATTTCTTTGGCCCATGCATCCGGCTTTGTTCACTGGTGCTCTTGATTGAAGTCTAGACTGTTAAGGAACCCGTTACTCTAAAACATCAAGGTGTTAGAGAATGACCCTTTTCAGGATCTTATATTATTCTAACATAGATTATGAAGTTAAACTGATAATACTGATGACTATTGCAGAACCTATAAAGGCTTCCCTTATTTCTTCACTTGAATATGAAGGTCGGAAGTTATTACTAACTATACGTTACACTTAAAGGCCAGAGAAACCCTGCTTAATTAGCTCTCTAGTATCCCAACATTCTCTAGTCGAATCTCAAATCAAGTAATGCAAGCTTCTAAACTGTAACTCCGGGCAAGATCCTATCCCAAGTCCACTCGTCTTCGTGGAGAACCTGAACCATAGTGATCTTCTAGGCTTAATGACCTTTTCGGCCTCAAAGTTTGCACCAGTGTACTCATAAAACCCTCAAGTTTAAAAGCGTACATTTTCAGCCCTCGGGTATCCAAAATGTGTTTTTTTACCCTTGGACCCGGAAAAAACCCGGATGAAAACCGGCCGGTCTAAGGGTAAAAGGTTACGTTTTCAGTACCTAAGGGGCAAAAAGTTACGGTAATGAACTACAGGGGCTGATGGGTATTTTGGTGCAAATTTTGAGGTTTAAAAGGTCATTAAGCCGATCTTCTATGTTTACTCTCAGCCGAATAGAAGCTGGAATGCATTGTTACTGTTTTCAACTGTATAACAGTATCCAAGATTGTTTGCGCGAGTATGAAATTCAGCCATCTCCTCGGAAGGAACTTGAATGCCTACTAACACATTTGCACCAGCTTCTCCCTATTACATATTGACAGGAGTTGAAAAATTACTTACAAATTAATGCAATCAGATATGAAGGTTCAAGCACAAATGTTTGAGATTGTAACCTGTGAGCGGTAATGAAATAAACTAATGTTCCAACAAGGACTAAAGGCGTCAAGAAACTTCATTAAAGCACCAGGCTTCTCTGGGAAAACAAACCGGCAAAAGAGCTCGTTCTGTACCCCTGAACGTGCTCCCATCTAGAAAGATCAATATTTGTAAGTGTTTGTGATGATTGATCAGGGATACTTGTTAGATACTGCAGTCTAAAGAAAGTCATGCTCTGAGAGAGTAGACTTACCAAGTGTCGTAGATGATCCTTGACCAAGTCGTTGTCTGTAAGAGTAATGGTTCTGAGTTGAGAAGAGTTCATCCTCTCCAACATGGCCTCAAGTTCTAATTTTGTGTGAATTCCAACTCTGTACATGGGAGAAAGAGTCGAAGATTTGAAAAAACAAATTTCTTAATGGCGTAGTGTGATTATTTCACATTGATAATCCGTTCACCACCACAAATATGTTGATAAATAATAAGCAAACCAAAAATATTAGGCTTTAAGAAAGCACAGATGAACAAAAGTAAGAAGTACTTGCCTGTAAAGTACTAGAGCATCGTCTTTAGCAGAATCATATCTATACCTGAACTCGGTGATGTTCATTGGTCCTACCTGCAGTCAATTTAAATTTTCTATTAAACCTAATTACAGTTAAGAAGAAAGCATGATCAAATCTTTCACGGAATTGTTTAAGCAGCTTACGAGTCCACAAAATTGTTTAAAACGACCAAGCTCTTCTGGGAAAATAGTTGCAAGCACTGCTTCACGTTGCCTACCAACATCTGCAAGCTCAGTTACCAAACCCAGCCTATCAAAATTCATGTTAGCTCCACTGGCTATTGCTACTACATTTGCATCCTTGAGGTTATAATATTTGCAGTATGCTTCAGCTCCTGCAAGAGCAAGAGCACCTGCTGGTTCTAGAATGCTCCTGTTCTCCTCGAACATGTCCTGTCACATGTTAACCATATAGATAAGAAACTGAAATATTCATATTTAAGATTACACAGCCTTGAATAGAAGTTCTAACATCAGTTCTCGTAATTCAGCAAAGCTTTAGGACTATCTGTTAACACCTTTAGACCACGCGTGAAAGACCTCGACTTACTAAGAAAGACAAACCAGACTCTGACCTTTATTGAGGCACATATCGCATCCCTGCTAACGAGAACTATACCATCTAGCAATTCCCTGCATATGCGAAAAGTCTCCTCACCAACTACTTTAACAGCTACTCCGTCTGCGAAGCCTCCCACTTTGTCCAGCACTACTCTCTCACCATGATGCAACGACAAGGCCATTGCATTGGCATCACATGGTTCTACCCCAATTATCTTGACCTATATACGCCACACACTTATGAATGACACGAGGTAAAACTGGTATTTCTATGATGAATGAAATTCAATCAGTTCCATAAACTAACCTCTGGCAAAACCCTCTTTACAAAGGCAGCAATGCCGGCTATTAGGCCACCACCCCCTACAGGTACAAATATTGCATGCAACGGACCTTTTACTTGACGAACAATCTCCATACCAACCGTTCCTTGACCAATAATCACATCAGGATGATCGAAAGGTGGCACAAATGTGCGTCCCTCTTCTTTTGCCCTCTTGACTGCATATGCCTCTGCTTCATCGTATGAATCCCCGACTAGAACAACTACTGCACCCAATCGCTCAACTGCTTTCCACTACAGATTCAACATAACTGTTAGAATAATATAAGATCCTGGAAGGACTCGGGTTCGATCCCTGCCACCCCCAACATTTCTCACAATTTATGAGGGACACGAAAGACAAATTTATGCCCCAAAGATGAGCGCCCGTGATCCACTCTTCGACCCATAAATGGGCTTTCGAGTGAGGGGGAATGTTAGAATAATATAAGATCCTCGAAATGGTCATTCTCCAATACCTTTAGGTTTTGGAGTAACTGGTTCCTTGACAATAACCAAAGAATATTTTACTAAAAAGACTAATCATAAATTTTTTTGAGTAATCTTGACAATACACTGGCATACAGTCATCCCTACCCTCACCGGAACCTCATGACATTGTCAGAGGTTCGCGTCCTCATTTCCCTCAATTCGTATTAAACGTGGTAGCATATCGAATGAAAATGTAATATTATTGAACTGGTGCGAAAACTGTCAATAATATTATCTTAAAAATCAACTAAAACCTTAATGTACAGAGCAAAAACAAGATTAACCTTAATTTCGGGTGTAGTAACAGGCATGACAATAACAGCATTGCATCCTAGTCTCTTGGCTGATAGCGCGACTCCTTGCGCATGATTTCCAGCAGATGAGCAGATTACACCTCTCTCCAGCTGCTTCTTTGGAAGATTAGCCATCATATTATAAGCTCCTCGAATTTTGAAGGAGAAAACCTGGTGCCATTTTGCATTTTCGAAACTCATTGAATCATTAAATAATACAGAATGTGGCACAACGATTCAAATAACCAACTCAATTTCCAGTATATGTTGTTGTGTTCTGTTTTCTAGTAGGGGGTTTCTGCAAAAATAACATCTCTATTTTTTCGAAGCAGAGATAAGATTTGCGTACATTTTACTCTTCCCTCAAATACACCAACAATGTTTGATTCGGTCTGGTTTTATTTCTCGCTCACCAGTTTAATTTCAAATAGTATCAATATAATTAGTAACAACATCGTATACTTTTGTGTAATGTATAAAAATTAAAAGTTGTCCGTGTCCTCGCATTCAATAACGGGGAAAAATGTCGACGCCGAAAGAACTCCCAAGTTGGGTGAGAAACTTAAAACTCAATAATGAGCTAATTATAGACATGTACATGACTTGCTAGAATGTCAAGTACTTGCAAATATATCGATTAAATTATTGCAAGTTACTATAGAAACCCATACATACATTTCTGCTTTTTGAACTTACTACTGTAGAAACAATAGTTTAAGAAAGTTGTGGTAGGTAAGACTACAGGACGATACAAGGGAGGGCTAATATCTTTCGGTGGCCGGTTCATCTAAAATTTTAAGGTGTCAGAGAAAAGTCTCAATAGGATGATATATTTAACTATTTTTCTCACTCGAAAACCCATTTATGGGTCGAAGAGTGGAACACGGGTGAATTGAACATTAGTCCTTCCACAAGACTAAGTTCTGATATAATGTTGAGTAATCAGCTCATCTAAAACCTTAAAATGTTAGAAAAAGACCCCAATAGAATTATATATTTAACATAATCTAGTCTGAAATCTCGTGTAAACTAAAAGTTTAAGAAACTTTTTATAAGTTCACAATTTTTAGTTAAAATTTAGTAAAAGTTATACTTTAAGTCTCGACCAACATCTCAAAATTAGTGATAAATTATCAAGTCTCGACTGTTTTGTGATTCTGGTAACGTTTACGGGGTAAGAGGTGCTTAGCAAAAAGATAATGTGGGGGAGAGTCGCCAAACTAATAATGTAACAACTTACAGGCTGAAAGGTCTCTCGCTTGAGCCAAAAATTCACACCTAGCCTCTGCGACAGCTTATTCGCCTTCTCTAACGGGGTCTCAACCGCAACATCATACACCTTAGCCGAAAAAATGCTTGTCACATACTCCATAGCACTGACCGGACCATCCGTAACGTGATGGTCCGGGACAGCACCAACTTTCCCTGCTTCATACTGCAATGACTCCGCGGAGCATTGTAAAAGTATAGCAGGTGGCACAGGCTGTTTCAACACTGCAGCCTGTGCTTCCGTTTCGACGTAAATCGAAACGGGAGCAAATGGCCTCCTCTTCAACAGATAATTAGTAGCAGTAGTTTTAGGCAAGTATAGTAGTTTAGTTTTGAGATTGAGGCCTGTGAAGTGGAGTCGAGCTTGGTTTGAAAATGCTGAAGTACTGACAACTTCCATTTTGTTGGAGTGTGACAAATATGTTTGCATATGTTAGTCTCCACTCTCGTGAGCTGGTACTTATACACGTTTTAAAAAGGAATCACAATTTTTTTTTCACATTATTTTAACATGAATACCTTTTACTGGTATCTGTAACAACTATATTTGGATAACTGGACATGGATCAAACCTAAAGCCATGTTTGGCATTGGTATAGTTGGTACAACACCCAACACATATTGTCAATAAACTTCATATATACTATTTTATATAATTATAGTCTAGATTACTACATATACATTGAATTATTTAGTTTCTACTATCCTTCTAAAATGTAGATTTTGTTAGTTAAGTATTCGTTATATAACATGTATATAGTATCTGATATTAACAGTAGAAGTTATAAGACAAATCATTTGATTACCTTTGTGCCTACATGACAAACAATTTTAACTACATTTCTTTTTCTTTAAACGAAAGTGTTATTTAAACTCATATATTACCAGGACATAAGCTTATAAGATATCAGTATAGAGATTTTTTATGCATTGTTGTAAAAACAACTTATTTTGTTTTTATTTTTATCATGTTACTTGACACTAAAAGATAAATAACAGAAACGCAAAACTATTAGTTAATTATAACTTATGTTAGAGTGCTCTGTACTTGTGCTGCTTCCGAGTTTGGATTTTGGAACCGGACTGCCGGAAACAGTGTGGACTCCATTAGTTATAGATATTTTTTTTTGGAATAGTTGGTACAACACCCAACACATATTGTCAATAAACTTTAATTTTCTTTTACAATAGAATTGTGAAGCTATATTTCACACATATATAGCCATTATTATAGTTTTTTATGAGCTGCATAGGTAATATAGAACTTAATATAAAAATTTACCATTCCTTGAATATTGCATATTTGCACCTAAGTGCTTCTTAGGTAGAATACTCATAGAAAGAAGCACTGTTCTAAAAATTGCCGGAACTGATTAGGTATTCGGTCCGAGTACCCATTTTTAGCTCCTTATTCGATCCGAGTATCGAGTAATCGGGCTCAAAAATAATTTTATGAAGAATCGATCAAAATTCGATTTGACCTGAGTACTCGAGATCAAATCCAAATTTGGCTTTCTCATTTTTTTTAAAAATTATCCCGATTTTGACTAGGTACTTGGTCCGAGTACTCATTTTTAGTTCCTCATTCGATTCGAGTCCCGAGTAATCAGATTTAAAAATAATTTTATGAAGAATCGGTCGAAACTCGATCCCTAAGTACTCGAGGTCAAATTCAAGTTTGATTTTCTCAATTTTTTATTATTTTGTTTTAAAACTATCTCGATTTCATTTCATTCTCTTATCCAAAAATCTCTTTCGTTGATGTATAATTAATTAAAAATTTACAACCAAACATAGATTAACATGCATCCTTTTACATATCATCATCTTATTATAAATGAGGTGTAATGTGTTCCATCAAAAATGAAAGTACGAAGATTTATATTTAAATTTTAATGACATTAAATTAGTGTGGCCAATAAAAGTTGGTTTAATATCCCTGTCACGATATAAGAGGAGTGGTAGTACTAGAGATAAGACTAGATGGGGGACAATGTGCATGTGTACATTTGTACTAGGCAAGTGTTTGAAATCGAAATATCGAAAGCTTGTAAGAGTTAATAATATTTTGTGCGAGTTAACAAATCAAACAACATTTGCAGGCTGTGGAGATTAGCCGTGCACGGTAAACATTTGTTTTCGCTTCTTTTGGTGATCGAACAAACGGAAGAAATCGGTAAATTAGGAATTAATGTAAAATTATTTAAAATATATTAGTTATATTTAAGTTATAACTTTACTTATAAGAAAAATAATGCCTCGAAAGTTATTTATAAAGATTAATCAAATTATAAAACTGAAATTTAATTTCTTTCAAAATTATAATTGGGAAGTTATCGAAAATATTTTGAAAAATCGAAAATTAATAGACCTCATGTATCCCAGGGAATAGAATTTTTTTCGACCGACTAATACTAGACAAACCAATTCAAGGGTAGAAAACGATCTACTTCTTAACTCGGTCAAAATATCAGAGTAAATACCGACCCTAAATTCATGTCAATATCTTGAATAACCTATGTACGAGCAAATATCATCGCACATGTCGCGTTTGATATGCAAAATAATACGAAATATGGTACCGTTGCGTTCTTAGCTGCCATTCTTAGAGAGGTGACCTGTTATATCATGATCTTATTCACCTCAATTTGGAAAAAGTATGAGGCGGAACGCCAAGAGATAAAAAATCTTAAAATTTCTCAATTTAGGTTTTGTAGTATTATTTTGAGGCGTATTAACCTCATACGCATTTTAAGCTGTAACAGCAACGAGGACGAGGATGAAGAGGATGGCGAGCATGACGAAGAGGAGAGTGACCGGAAAAAAGATAATGGCGCGGAAGGCGGTGGTGGCTCGGAAGACATTAATTATTAGTATTTGGTTATTGGTTATTATGCTTTTGTTTGAATTATTAATTTGAATTCGCGTGTATACATTTAATTTGTTTAACGATTGATTTGCTTAAAACATTTTTGTTGTTAATTTGGTCGCTTAGTATACGTAGTACAATCATCAAATTTAGTTGGTTTAACATATAGTTTTTATTGATTATTATTAGTGTTCATATTCTTGAGTCTAAGTATAATGTGTTTGTTGTTGATATTGTACGTGTTTATGTACAGAAATGACTAATTACAACAAAGAAATTTTTTTGCAGAGAATTTAGACTGATTTACATAAATAACATCCAAAATTTAATCATTTTTGGTTAACAAATACCGACCGAATTCAATAAACATTGACCATATTCATGAGAAAAATGACGCCTCCTTCAAAAACGTTCGATATTGGTTGGTCGTTATAGGACTTAATCCAAAAAAAATTATCGACCAATAACGACCAATTATGTTGTTTATTATACCGACCAATTACATCGATCGAATATATATTGTACTAATAGTCTTACAAGTACCGAAACTCAGTCGTAATAGTCTTACAAGTACCGAAACTCAGTCGTAATAGCCGGTCAGAATTTGCGTACTTGATTTATGTGTAAGAACAAGTATATGTAGGTCCCTATCTACCTTGTGCCACTGCCATGTCAAAAGCGGGTCACGACGTGTAGATTGGCCCCGACACCTGTCATTAACACGTGACAGTAGTCCGGGTCAGTCAACGTGAAATTTGATCAAAAAGTAAATAATAACCCGTAATAATTCGACCAGACTTGTTTAGATCGTTATTTGTAAATATCGACCAATTTTGAGCTTATAACGATCGAACTGGCGGGAGGTAAATGGCTTAATGCATTGTTTCTTGTAGTTTTGATTCTCTTGTATAAATTAAAAACAAATATGATAATAGAATATATTTGACATTTTTTACCCATTTTTTAAATGTGTAGGACTAACAATAGTTTTTAGTTTTTAAATATATATAAGATAATTTAGCTTTTGAAATATGAATATACCTCAAATTTAATGAAATAGTTTACATTTCTCTGCGTAAGATTTCTGTTGGTCTAGGTACCAACTAAAGCATTCGAATTTTATTAATCAAAAAATACAAGTGCTAGAAAGCAACAAACTAAAAAATATTAGCATATGCTTGTGGAAGAACGTGATTGATATGAATAATCAAAGACCCAGGTGCAAAATATATCCGACCTTTTGTTGATCAACGTTTTTATACTGCATGCGACCAAAATTAAGATTGGTAAGCTTTAACAACAATAATTAGAGAAAAATGTCCCCTAATATATACTAGTCCTTCCGTTTTTTAATACATGACGTTTGACGTTCTGACACACATGTTTTACGACGTTTGACCGTATAGTTAAAATAATTTTTTTTGAAAAGTTCTTTTTATAAATATAAGTTTTGATCTCATATTTTTATTCAAATTTTTTTTAAAAAAAAATATAATTCTAGTTAGGTGGTCAACCCTCCTAAATATGTGTGTCAAAAAGTCAAACGTCATATATTAAAAAACAGAGGAAGTAATATTTACCCGCCAGTTATATGTATATGTATTATAATTTAATTATAAATTTGTAATTTTTTTAATCATGTTAATACAGTAATAAATTTTACATCAAAAATAATTTGCACATGACCAAGTTATATTTTTGCCATTAAGTTAAATATAAATTATGAAATGTAAATTTTAATTAATAGATAGTTTTGCTACTTGAAATACCATAATAGGTTTTTCTCATCCTTATAATCAGAAATAAATAACTAATTGTATACATATCTTTTGTTTATAAAATTTATATCGTATTTCTATAAAATTATTTATTTTTGGATAAAAAAAGCATTAAGGTTCAGCACAAAAATATACATGAAATTTCCACACATGTTCTAGGCCAGTTTAGTTTAATTTATTTTTTAAAAGAATAAATACCTATAACAAAATAAATCATTAGTAACCAAGTCAACTTAAAGTAATATAAAATTATCCAAATATTGTATTTGCTAAAGGGTTGCATTGACATCATACTGAACGACCAGAGGTAAGAGTTGTCATTTGAAAAAGAGTTGTGCACTTCCTCAAACAGGTAACATCTAATACTTTTACCTATGAGGTGGCAAAAAAAAAATACTTTTACCTATGATTTTATGCCTCGTTCCAAAGACCGCTAACTTCTTACTATACTTTCAGATGGGAGAAGATAAGTCGTTCCCTTCAGAGTTTAAAACATTGGTTAACAAGAAATACACCATCAAACTTATCATAAAGGAATTCAATGTATTGGACAAGGCCAAAACATACTTCGTAACAAATATTTGCACAGCCTTCATCGATCCAAACCAACATCTAACCGAGGCCACAACCTCTATGCAGCAACAGACAACAACGGTAACACATTACACCCCAACCTTCCCCTGTCAGTATTGAATAACGTATATTCTCAATACAATTCTTTGCTTGACTGCCTTTTACAGGAATCAAGCAGCAGCTACCACCTGGACATGATGTCAAATCTTACCTTTCGGTCTCCAGTAACAAAATAGAAACCCAATCCATGAAACCAGTAGAGGAGAAAAAATCATATTCTAATGATTTCCACAATCTATTTTGCTTGCATTTTGCATCCTGTACAATGTGAAACTCTATGTCCCCATGCTTCTACTTTTCCCTCCAACCTTCAAAGTGAGGAGGTTAAACTATTATGTAATGAATTTTATGATTTTCAAGCATAATCACCCTAAACTGTTATATTTGACAAGTGTGACCATGTATACGTATAATAATAATATAACAGTATGTGTAATGGCATAAATAGTTGTAAAATTTATCACACCTTTCGATTTGACCAAATTAACTTATGATTATGCTGAAAAATTTTATTACCTAATTTCTAGGATTCGGATTTTATGCATTTGATACTACAACTAACTTGACAAACCCACCCATTTTATTTCACAGTTATGAAGATCTTAATAAAAATTAATTGTAACCATACAAATTGTTATGACTGTAATATATTATAATATAAAGATAAACAAAATTGTCTCTTCTTTCATAATCATGTCAACATTTTGTCAGTTTTTAAATATAGTGTTATATAAAATACATGTTCCTTCCTCCAATTTTTACATTTGTTTTCTCAATAAATTGATTAACTTTGCTCGCTTTAATAACTTTGACTGAAATAAATTATTTTCAAATACAATTATATTACATCCTACGTTTAAAGGTACATTCAAATCCGAACCCAAATTATAAAACTAAATTTCAGAATCGAAATATAAATTTAAAAAAAATAAAGAAAATTAATGCCAGAAATTATATTCTTCTTCTTAAAAATTACAATTTAATGTTACAAATTAATACGAGAAGCAATATTGACACAAACTGATATAGAACTGAATAGGTAAGAGTACTCATTTGTTAGTTGTAATCAGACCTTACTATTTCATTTCAATCTTCCAATATATTTGATAAACTAAATTATGTATAGAAGTACATGTAATAAAGAATATTTATATATATATACAGGAGCTTGAACATTGCAATGTAAGACATCGGTTTTGACTTAAGTAGAAGGAAACTGAAGTACAAGTTGCAGAAGAGGAGTTGTATCGTGAACTTGATCTGGCAGAACATCAGGCATACTCCTTTTGAGCGGCTCGATGCTGCACAATACTAATTGGCGACTGACAGGATCTATATTTAGGAGTTGTAGTAAGTTTAAGTGAAATAATAGTTCTGCCAAATTACAGAACCTTCAGTATACAGAACCTTGAGTATATTTACCTACCAACCAGCCTTACTAATTACGTCAGTCTGTAGGCCTTCCTCCTACTAATAGTTACTTACAGATGCCTCTAAACACTATTTTGTCAAGTAGTCATACTCTAAGTAATGTCTACTTTGAAGATAGGTAATGAAGCATTACCTTTCCATGATAATACACAATAAAATTAGTTTTCAAATAAAATGAAAATGAATGACAACATTTAGAAACAAACCACATTCATAAAATATTAGCATAAACCAATAAATATGTTTACATCTGAATCCGATCATCCAAAATAAGACGACATTGTTCATCAAAAAATTAAAATGTAATTAAAATGTAATTAAATAGAAACAAACATAAAACCAGCCACAATCTTAAGCCTTCAAAACCACTCATTCATCTTCATGCGGATCTCACCATACTCAATCCTCAGAAGCCTAATCTCCTCAAGCAGAAGGTGTTGTTGCGCCTTGAACCTATTGTTGAACTCTTCCTGCTGCATCGTCATGTGCCCAGTGAACTGCATGTGGCTCTCCCCCGGCTCCTCTACCATCCTCGACACAACTGCCAGGTTAACATTGAGATTAGTCATGCTCTTTTCCATATTCTCCGACCTGATGAATCTCCGGTTCTCATATGTGGCACTTTTGCACTCATCGGAATTGCTACCACTGTTAGGACACATTAAAAAGGCCATATCATAGGAGTAAAATAAAAAAATTCAAATCTAAGTTCACCAATAATGTAATAATAGGAAATGAAACGATGAGAATGTCATAAGTCAGTTGAAATAATAGGGAAAGAAATCATATGACAAGTATGAGGAATGAACCCGACCCTGGAAAACTACAAACTTTTACCCCCCGATTTAGCACTTACAACACATGAATCCAAATTTTAATAAGAGGCCTAAGTTAATCTATATTTGACATAAGGTATGAACCATTAATCTACACAAGTTGAGGCATAAAGTGAAGACATCAAATATGGGTGTGGACATCCTATTATACAGCACATGAAAGTGAGAAGAGGACAAAGGTTGTAGAAGATATGCAAGTGAGTAAGAAGAAGACATGCATAATATGAAAATCATATAACAGTAAGCAAACGCAAAAAAATATATAAAGGGAGTACAAATTCAGAGAAATGGGAGTATTCACATAAGTATTAAGAGAATCACCTGTTCTTTGAAATGGAGGTCATTGCTGTGATTGATCTGAACTTGAATGAAGCGGAAGAGAAATAGTAATAGGGCTGTCAAAAAAATTCGAAAGATCCGATATTCGTCCGAAAAATCCGCATTCGTATCCGAAATAAAGCGGATATTATCCGTATCCGAAATAAAACGGATATTATTCGTATTCGAATCTGACGATTGCGGATACGGATACGGATATAGGCATATTCGCATCCGATAATATCTGAATCCGAATAAATATATAATATTCAAATATTTATATAATTTAAAATTTATTATATTAAATTTATATTGTGTGTATGTGTATATAAAATTTGTATAAACATAATATTTAAATATTATGTTTATATAATTGTAAAAACAATATTGACATATATAAAAAAATCATTTGAGTTCAACAATGTAAAGATAACAAATATATTGAAAAGATAAATAAAATTAATTATTTAATAAATTAAAATAGGATTAAATCACTTTAAATCTTATTTTAATATTTAAAAATAAAATTTTAATTTTTACTGTATTTTTTTCAATTTTTTTGCATTTTTAATATAAAAATAAAAAATCTGATTGAAAATCGGATTCGGATCCGGATATTATCCGTATCCGGATAGTATTCGTCGGATTCAGATTCAGATATTATTCTTTAAAAATTTCTGGATTCGGATACGGATGCGGATTCGAATTTTCGGATTCGGATCGGGATACGGATATAGGCAGATCTGTATCCGAATTATCGGTTTGACATTCCTAAATAGTAATATGAGTGAGAGGTGATGATGAATGAACCGTTTCTAATTAGATGCAGTCTGCTTTAATAGAGGTCTTGGGGAGATGAATAGTCCAGGTGTATCACATGCAATGGTCTGTTTGTGCGTTAACCAAGACACGGTATCTAATAGACGTGTCTCTTCGATGAATGCTTAGGTAGCAGATGAAAACGCTTCAACCAATCAGTATTAATTATAATAAATAATTAAATACATAATAATAACTTTGATTTAAATACATAATTGTGACTTTAATTGAATAAAAAATTTAAAAACTGAATTTTACAAAAAACATAGATTACATTATTTTTAAACCACAAATGATGTCTCCAGTTATGTCAAAAAATAGTATGTCAATCAATATACAATTAAAATTTTATACAGATATTTTAAAATGAAACATTAATTGTACTTCATTACGTATATATTGGATATATAAAAGGAGAATTATTTCGACACTATAATCATGTAGTTTGGTTAGTGTAACATAAGTACATCATGTAAATTCTGAAGACTGTTTACAAAAAAATCACATTTTTCCTATAACAATAAAAAAAGGTGCTATTAAACAATTATTTTCAACTTAAAATTTTCATTTTTTTTTCCAAACCAATACATTGTTAAAGAACTATGTTTAGTAATAAACAATTATTATTTGCACCTACGTCCATTATATTTAAAATTTAAGATGTGTATTTATTCACTTAAATGAAACAGATTAAAAATGCACTGACATCTACATATTAACTCCTTACAAAAGGTTTTACAAACTTTATTATTCAAATTAATTTATATTAAGCACTAACCTAAAAAATATTGTAACAACAAATACTACAATTGGTAATGACATCCGAATATTAAAATTGGTATTTTGCTCTTAAGAAAGTTAGAGAAGTTAAACATAGTAAATTTGCAAATTACAATTTGCTTAACATGTTGAGTACACGATATTGTTATGTAATTTTAGGAATTTGCAGGTGAAAAACATATCGATGACTTAATAAATTTTTTTAAGCTACGTACATAGTTTACAATTAACTGAGTCAATTGTTTTGAATAAATAAACTTAAACTATACAAAGTAAATTAATTTTTAACTATTTTTTTTGCAAAAAAGTTTAATTATACAATATATCTCCCGCAAATGATATGTCCAATATTATTAAAGCAAATGTTGAAGTTATGGAACAATTCATTTTACGTATTACTAAAATTGAAATTAAATTATTCAACACTTTCAATATATAGACTTATGGAACAATTCATTTTACGTATTACTAAAATTGAAATAAAATTATTCAACACTTTCAATATATACACTTATATTACATTTAGTTGAATTTGAAAATGTATTTATTATTTGCAGAAACTACCTGTTATACAGGAATGAGTTCATAGTTACGAGTAAACAACGCACCCTCTCAAGTACGGATCTTTGACTCTTAAATTACATTTTGCATTATTCATGTACTAAGGAACATATTATGACATTACCATATTATATTTACCACTACTACTTTATAACTGTTAAACGTACAGTTTCTATAGCTGATAAAATCGTCAACGTAATGTCAAAATCTTCAATATAAAATCATCATTATTTTTTGGTTGCAGATGTAAAAACACTTGAGCTCGACCAATCTCGAGATTAAGTGTTTTTCTCACACAAAGCAAAAAATGTACCTAAATAATAACTATATTTTATTACAACAAGTCACATTCTTGAAGACTTGATAATTAAAGTCCGGGGTCCTAACTTAATTGTTTATTAAATCAATAATTACCCCAATATTTTAAATAAAGTTAAATTAAACGTGACTCGAAATAACTATAAAATTGTTACACGGTTATAGAGGGTGAGATTCTATAATATATGCCTATTAAATTATTGTTAATTAAAAATATTTTTTTTTTAAAAAAAAGTGTTAAAGCTGTCCATCTTCGAAGAAAATGAAGAATATATTGGATTCTTATGCGTTTGATCACTTTAATTAAATTAGATGTTAGTTGTTGAAAAACTCGACCCTTTTCCCACATTCCCAAATGCATATTTAACTAGCAAAGACAAAAGCTTAACACCAATTAGCACCTACTAATCTCTTATTATAGTATTGTTCAATTCGAATTAAACAAAATTAGCAAGAAAATTTGCATTAAAACAAGGTTGTTTATGTCACCTTATTTTAAAATATGCTTAATATTACTCCTTAATTAAGTTATAATACTGTGCTATGAGATAGTAATAGGTCGTTTGATTCGGCAAATTCTGGAATCGCGTATGAGTTTCGGCTATTCCAATCTCATACCCGATGTCTGATTGAAAAAAATAGAATTCCATACATATTACTCAGACCCGTGATATGAGTTTTTCATAGAGGTGAGTATGAGGGAAGAATATGAGTATCAACCTTTATTTCACTATTTTAATTTTTATTTAAGCAATTCAATATAAATATTTAGTACTAAAAGAAATCTATGAACCTAAAATCTATTAAAATAATTATAAAATTAATATATAAATAAATTTAAATTATTAACTTAACATATTTTAAATTAAAATATTTATCACAACACGCAACCAAACACATGATATCAGATATGATACTTTATATTCATACCACTCTAATCCGATTCGTGATTACAACCCGGAAGAGTGGAGAATGAAGGCACAGCATTGTAAACACATGTAAAACTCATGCAAGTTATTCTGAGAAGAAAAAATCATGATAGATAACATGGAGTAATTTTTCAACGAAGCGTGTGTGTGGAACATGAAACCTCCAAATTAATGACACTTTTCGCACCTACAACTAGTCAATTACCTAGTAAAAAGGTTAAATCACCTAGAGATTAAAATCATGGTAAATCTTTGTCAAGAAAAAATCATGCTAAATCTTAATCTGTCAAAATTAAAGTGCCTTGTTTGATTTTTTTCCCAAATAATTAAGAACTATAAAAACCGGGATTAAATGGTGTTTTTTTTGACAAATGCAGAAAGTTCTCATTAAATTGAATATAATACAGTCGGGACAAATCCCCAATTGTCGATACAACCAGGTGATAAAACAAATAACATACTAAAAACAATTAGATGATTTGTTTCCTGATCGTTTAACACATAGAATTTAAAAATTCTTGAAATTAAAAACGAAATCAAAGACATCCCAAGCGATCCAAATTGCAGCAATATCTCTGAAAATAGCAACATCGCAATTGACCATATTACATAAAAATTATGGTTAACCCGGTGTTCAGAAACACCAATCGCATAATATGAGATTGGAGAAGCGACACCCCAGCTATCTACATGCCGGACACCAGCTATAGACATGCCGAATGCACCCCAGCTATCTACATGCCGGATACCAGCTATAGACATGCCGAAAGTATAAACCCATGAAAGATGAACAATCTTTAGTTGTGAAAGGTGAGCTCTTGCAATAATCACCACCGTCCCAGATCCGATGCAGGCTTTGCAGATCACCAAAAATATCAATAAATTCGTCCTCAACAGATCCATCACCAGATAAACCCAAGCATGACTAAATAAAAACATAAAAAACACTCCAAAAGGAGAGACAAAACACACACTCCAAGAGGAGAGACACACAAACACCCAAAAAATTGGGTTTTATTGAAAGGAAATAAACGAGAATAATAGAGAATGAAGGGGTTGGGGCTTTCCACCGGAGAAAACCAGTGGAAGCCCCTCGATTTACTTGATCAGTTAAGTGATCACTAAATTTTAGTTAGATCATCGAACTTAAAAATGTCATTGAGGTCACTTAATAAACAAAAGCATTTAATGTAATCATTGGACACATAAAAAAATTGTCGTTAAATATCATTGACTATAGACAATTTTCCGTTAAATATTTAACACATTTTTGCCATATTAAAAATTGACCCGCCCAATTATAAAATCATCCCAATATTTAAACCTTACCTAGTTATAACTCACGACCTTTATCCTAAATTGAAAACCAATACTCCTCATTTATACATACATACCTAACTGATCTAAACCCTAATCATTGTAACAGTTCGAACTCAACTGGGTGTTGAGGTTCGTTTAACTCAACCAAATAATATTAAGGATGAAATCGTTATTGAAGATGTAGATAATGATGATAGAGATAATAAAACGGAGAGGGATGTGAAGATAAGACATATGGTGAAAATGTAATTTTTTTTATAATTTTTCGGGCTTTATCAGGTCGATCAGCCCACTAGAAAAAATTACACTTCTTACATGGATCTTTGTAGTTCTTGCAGAAATAAACCCTCCTACTTGGGGTCTTGAGTTATTTCTTTTCAAGTTTCTTGAAGGGGTGATACTATATCACACTTACAATTAATATTATTATATCTATAATCGACATCGAAGTAGTTTATATGGCTTCTATACGAGTTCAATGAATTGTTCACAGAAGGGTTTACGGTCGTGGAGTCTTTAGAAGTGGACATAGCAAGCAAATAAATAGAAAATAGGGGTTAAGGGTTTTAAATAGTCTGAACGGCTACAACGGTCACATAATTTGGAAATGCCAATTTAGTTGCAAAGAGGCCATGTCTGCTCATTCAGTTTTCCGTGAAGACTTAATAATGCTAATAGACCGTGACAAGTAATCAGTTGACTTTCAGCTTTTTGAATTCGATAATAGAAGTGAAAATTAGTTTAGTTGTCATTTGGCTTATCAAAACATTATTAAACCTATTAAAACCAAGACATGATACACCCCTCACAAAAAATACTTATAATTCCCTAAAGAAAGGTGTCACATTCCATATACCAAAATTCACCTCTAGAGAATGATGTTCACATTCCATATAGCAAAATTACTAATCCAAAACCTAATATTTAGGATTGAGATTTTGATTTCCGTTAATCTGAATCATTGATAATGAATTAAACGACCCCTAAGTTTTAAATTTTAACTTTACTTTTCGTGCATTTTTCTTCCTTAGTCTTATTTTCTATTCTTAGTTCAGATTTTACAAAATCCAAAAAATTGTCTAAGATCATGACAAAAGGAAAATCAAGGCATGAATCATTGTGGTCAATATTTTCCAAAAAGAAAATCAGTGTAGAACTAAAGTCCATTAAATATCAAACTTTTGTGTTTCTAAATAAGCCAGTAGCCCAGCTAAGGGATCATTTATTTATGATCCAAGCCCAATATATCGGACCAAAACTAACTATGTGGAATACAAGCCCAAAAGCCCAAATGTGCGGCTTTTAAAGGTGACTTCTGATTTCATCATACGATTCCTGAATGACAAAGGTATGATGATCTACTAGATCATGAACTTCAAGTTGATGCTTGATATTCTAGTTCTGATGTATACTGTATAGCATGCTAGCCGGAGTGTTTTAAACCGAAATCAAAAATCACGATTGTCTGCATGATTTACGATTAAAGTAAATATAAGGTCGTACCCAGTGCACAAGACTCCCGCATCAGTTCAATTTAAGAAAAGTTTCACTCATACGAGTATTTATGTTTATTTTATATTAAAAAAAATGTTTATAAGTATTCAATAATAGGAGTTCAAGTTCAACTAGTAAAACCTTATAGCCATAATACTAGATTTTGGTGTTAAATTAATAAAAACCTTTTTACTTAAAACTGGGTTATGATCAAGATCATGTTTTTTGTTGGATAATATATAAATAGTGAAAAATGAAAATTCAGACCAACTGTTGAGATGGCCGAGTTGGTTTAAGGCGCCAGATTAAGGTTATGGTCCGAAAGGGCGTGAGTTCAAATCCCACTCTCAACATTCATTTTTTAATTTTTCCCACAAATTTCAAAAATGGTTGAAAATTTGCAACTTTGTGAGGTGAGGATGAAAGCTGGAATGCCTATCATTCTCATGATATTATCCATTAAGTGACCACTCTGTGTGTCAAGGATCTCATACAAAATACACACACAGATTATGTAAAACACACACTAGTCTAACAATTGTCATTGATCAAGAAATTTAGTATGGAACTTACTCTTTTTCTTCACAAACCTACATTACTTCCATGTTCTGTTTCCTCCATTTATGTTAGACCCTTTAACAAGAATCATACTAGTGTTGTTTCTCCATGTCATTGCTCACAGTCTTCCTCAGAGTCTACCCGAAAAACGTCGACTTTATCATTACAGCATGAAGGAAGAAGGGCCTTGTTGGGTAGTTTTCTTGCAGCAACAGGTTAGTTAATCACTTCTTAATGTTTATTTGTACTATAAATCAAGATAACTGTTTTACTAATATACTACGCTTTCAAGCGATGGTCTTGGATTTGATTCTCATCTCTCGATGCTTATTTGTGAGGTATAGAAGCCTAAATATTTAAACAAAGTGATCACTCTGCAAAAGTAAAATGATCACTGCAAATGAATTGAGTTGATGCATGATGATTACTTTAGAAAACCATGTTTTATCTCGAAGATTTTAAGATCAATGTTTAGGTTTTCGGTGGACAGTTTATTCTTTGAGTTATGTGCTTAAGCCTTTGTGTTACTCTGGCTACTTTGTGTTACTCCAGTTCAGATTTATGAGTTTTAAGTGTCTTTGTATATTAAAGGAACTATACAACTTTTGCCTTAACTGTAACACTTTTTTTCCTAATGCACTTATGTTCCTCTATGCCTTAAACTTTCATTTGTGTTTGTTGTTTACTGATACTGTACTATTGTACTGACTAACGTCTGCTATGCGCAGCTGCTGGTATTTATATTTGCGACGAGGCTGGTGCTGCTAGCACAAGCAGAAGAGCTGTAATATTTTGTTTTTCACATTCATCGTTTATGATAATACCTCAAATAATTCTTAGTACTTAAAAAGGCAGGAAAATGATCATTCGTGGTATATTTGTTAAAGATCGGGGTTTTTCTTGCTGCAGCTTAGGGGAGCCAAAGTACCGGAGAGTGAATATACTACCCTTCCCAATGGGCTAAAGTTAGTAACTTTTTAACACTAATTTCTGGCTTTGGTTTCTTTTCATACTTTGCGATGCAATTGGTTACTATTGTATTGTTTCAGTTCAAGATATATGAATTGGTGCTAATGTAACGCCTTTTTACTTTGTCAAGCAGTAATGTTATGTAATTTGCTTGATGATATCATTCAGGTATTATGATTTGAAGGTTGGAAATGGAGCAGAAGCAGTCCAGGGATCTCGGGTTGCAGTACGGTTGTGTGACTTGTGTCCTAATAACATTTTGTGTTTTCCCCTCAACGGTTTCTGTTGCTTCAGAGGATATATTTTCATAATATTCTAGCGCATGGACTCTGGCCAAGATGATATCAATCTACTAACAATGCTGTAACAATATTGCAGGTCCACTATGTTGCCAAATGGAAAAGCATCACTTTTATGACTAGTAGACAAGGGCTTGGAATTGGTGGTGGAACGGTAAGATTATACAGATGATACTGATACAATTCTACAAACACACGCTTATGACTCCAACAGTTTTCACCGGTTGATAAGAGTTCTTCCCTACTGGTAACTGTAAAGGGGAAAAAAGAAGAAAGTTTTCTGTTGTGCCGAGTATGACTGCAGTTAGGACTGCTGAATGTTCATGAAGTACTGTCCCACCGTCGCTTGGTCACAAATAAGTATTCTTTGAACAAAGACTGGAGTGCTTGTGCTCGTGTCCCATTTTCCAGCTGTATTTTAGTTATATTTGTAAGTTGTTTCTGCAAAGATTAAAATGCTTGATCACTAACATAAATTGCTTAACTGTTGCAGCCTTATGGATTTGACGTTGGTCAATCAGAGAGGGGAAATGTCCTCAAAGGTTTAGACCTAGGAGTTAAAGGCATGAAAGTAGGAGGCCAGGTGAGACCTATAGCTGAAGTATAATGTCGATAGAACTCATAAGCAGATCATCCATTAGCATGTGCATTATAGTCTTGATTCGCGAAACATATACTATTTACTGTTTACTGATTTGAAGTTAAGCCAGAATGTTAAGGAATGTAGTAGTCTTATCATTATACTGTTGTGCAATAAGTTCATGAAGCCATGATCTGATATTGCTTTGAATATTGAGTTCTTCTCTGACAAGGCCATTAAGATTGAACTTCTATCAGTCTTATTGAACCTAATATACTGATTTTTTAAATAGCAGCTGTTATCCACACAAGAAATATTCCGTTTCATTGAATTTGTCCTCTATAAGAGTTAAAATTTACAAAATTCATGTATTGCAGCGCTTGCTGATTGTACCTCCAGAGCTAGCTTATGGCAGCAAGGGCGTGCAAGAAATACCTCCTAATGCGACGATTGAGGTACTGATTCAGAACTTAAAAAAATTTCTTAGTGAAAACTGAAGGTTAACCATGTTTTGATTCTGTTAGCTCATAATGCACACTGCTTTTTACCATGATTGGCTGGTATGACTCAGAAGATATTAAGTCCCTAAACACGATAAACTGAGAATAGAATCCTTTTAGAAACCTAAACTTGAAATCTGTAAGTACTTAAGGATAGAATCCAACAGTTAATTCCTTGTCTTGTCTTACAGCTTGCTTACTATTTATCTTCTTCTTTTTTAGCTTTTCACATTAATCCTCAATTAACCTTTTTGTTTAATACATATGTTTTCTAAATCTGCAGCTGGATGTTGAGTTGCTATCCATCAAACAGAGTCCATTCGGGTAGGCAGTCGACGCTCTGAAGAACTTCATCATTTTCTTTCCATGTTTGATTGCCAAATAATTACATTGACAACTTATATCACAACTTCAATGTGCAGGTCTGCTGTTAAAATTGTTGAAGGATGATAAAATTGTATTTTCCTCGTGCTTAGTCGTTCTGCTGCTTGATACTTTCTCCAAGAGCTGAAATTGGCGTGTGGAGTTAGCCCTTAGGATTACTACATTTATATTCTAGATTCAATGCTGCATCTTATACATGTTTTTTCCCTGCTAAACACCTTACCTGGTTAGTGTATTGTATCAAAGGTTGCAAATGGTGATCTTGTCTTCTTTTAGCTGTGATTTTGAGAAACCAGTTTAAAATACTGGCTGCAGTAAATCTCGATGTTATAGTACTTGTCACCAAGTCATGCATGCTTCCTTTCTGTTTAGCAATTCCAAGAAAATTTAATGGCAGATGCTAATAGGATGCCAGGCATGAATCCATTTTTTTGTTGATGGCTGCAGTGAGTAAATCTAGTTAGGTCTCAGAATCAGGCGAAGAGACGTTGACATGTAGCAGTGCCTGCAAGTGTTGGCGATTTTGGAGAAATTTATAAATCTGAGTTATCAAGTGATTGTGGCAATAAAATCAGCATGAGTACCCAACAAGTACTCAATGAAGTTGCTATAATTTCTCAAGACACCAGAATCTAGTCAAGCTATTAGGGTGTTGTCTTGAAGTTGCTATAATATACTCTGCTGCTTACACTCCCATCTACCATGAAAATGTGAAGTCAACAAGTATGATCCTGTATGATGAGTCTGATCATTGCATTTAAGTGTCACCATAACTTAATTCAAGAACCTGAGCATTTCCAACAATTCAGACATGGTGTCTGTCATACACTCGTCAAACGTGATTTATGATGCATCGATGCATCTTAATTTGACAGACTGCAGATAATTTACATTCACATTCAGTGTACATGAAACCATCAATTGTTCTGTATGGACAGTTTCTGATGCCTTTTTGCATCTCCAGAACAGTGAAAAATCATAAAATGTCCGAAAAAAGGACATGCCTCACCAGGCTCAGCAATTACCAGCCAAAATTGAGGAACACCAGCATCTAATTGAATTTATAGTGCTGAGGAAAGGAACGACAAAAAATACTGAAACAGCTGATTAACAGCAACAAGTAACTGTAATTAACAAGTCATATCCCTGAAGCAAAAGACAAGGGAGCCAAAATACTCTATATAGTCTACATAGGTATAGAAAAAAAAGAAGGGAGATTGTTTCCCTAAAGTAAAGGTAACTATCTAAATTTCAGTCAGAAGCTCAGCCTCAAGCAGAACCTCTTCTATGATATAACCTAAGAGACGATAGCATCTCTCAGTTCACTGCCACCTCGGCAGATAGGTAACTAGGATGAAGTGCCTCTTGACCGGGGACAATAGGCTTAGAGACCTTGAGGACTTCTACAGCATTTTCCACCCTTGCAGACAATGACTCCGGTGACTCTAATAACAAAAGCAATTCTGAGGGTTCCATTTCCAAAAGCATTCCAGTTATCTTTCCAGCAAGATCAGGCTGCATAGAAAAAACATTCTATTACATTATACAAGAAAATCAGTAAGGCAATACATTAACCAATAAATGAATACCCAAGGATTTCATACAACACCTCGAAGCACAGTAAGACACGAAACAAAAGTAAATTTAAATAAAATTATTCAATTAAATAGACAATCTGCCTTTTTAATGAAAGCTATATGCAAAATGCAAATCAAAAGAGGAGTACAACCTAAGCCTTGTAGTATTTAGGTTTTGTTTTACTGCAAGTTTCGCCTAAATCACCCACTTTTTCCGTTAAAACAATGTGATGTACTATAATATAAGTACCTTCAGCTGGTTGACAAGAGGGAATAGGCGATCACCAAGCATTTGTTTCTGCTGATCAGGAGAAGCGGCAGCTAACCTACTACTCAGCATCTCTAATCCTTCAGTTCCATCAGAATTTGCAGGGACAGAGGATGCAGTCGTCCCTTTGTTCAGTTCACGGGAACGCCCATTTGGCACATACGTAGCATGGCCAGGCCCCTGCAGCACATGAAGTCAGTAACCCAAAAACTAGAATTTAAATATTCAACAAATACCTGAAAATCATCTCATTAACAATAAGAGTGTATGCCTAGGCCACAAGCATTTAAAACAAAAATAATCAAAAAATGATACGGTCATTAATAATGCTAGTAATATAATTACTGTTAACAAAAAATCAGATACAAACATAGGAAAATTCATTCTAATATCACAGAAATCTAGTTATTTCAAGAAGCAGGTATGGTGCATAACTGCATACTGTATCTTTTGCATATTTGCAAATGCCAGATACAATTTTTTTAAAAAAACAGTACGCAATAAATAAAATGAGTGCATGCAAAGAAAAGAAAAAGAAGGAAAATAATATTTTTATCCAGTAAAGTAAAGATATACCAACAAGATAGCTCAGCATTTTACATCAAAAAACAAAATACATTTTTCTTTAGTAATTTTTCTTGGCATACATGGTGGAAATCTAAAATTTCACTCGACATAAAAAAAGGAAAAACCTACAAACAAAAATAGTCACAATTGCAGAAAGAAATATATTGCAAAAACAAATATATCAATGATGGTAGCAAACCTGATGATTGCTCGCATCAGTTGATGAAACCAGAAAATGTGGTGTTTGTTGCAAATGTGGCACATACGAGACACCATGAGCACCGCCTTGTGGATGCAGATGGCCATTTGCCCTTCCCCTGTTTTGCCTATTTTGTCTTGGATTGTTTGACATCTTAGGAAAGAAATGAATTGCTGTTAACAACTAACAAGTGTATAGAGAAACTCGAGGATGACAAAATACAAAACTAAAAACTGCTAAAAAAAAATAAAAGACGATAAATAACATACAGCTGGATGATGAGATGGTTGAAAAGCTGGTCTTGATGGAGATGAAAAGCCATTAGCCCCCCATCCAGGCCTCATAGCCAGAGGCTGAAACATGAAACCTGGTCTAGGAGAAACTTGTGGAAAAATACCAGGAGCTGTGTAGTAATAAGGAGGATAACCACCAGGAAAAAAAGCTGATTGACCTGCTGCTAGTCCTGCAGCATGCTGTGCATGCTGAAGTTGTAATTGTGCTTGTCTTTCCTCTTTCCTTTGAGCGATTGCAACGTATATTGGCTTTCCATGAAACATAAAACCTATAAAATTCGAAGACAATGTTATTATTACAGGAGCAATACTTGTTGCAATTTATTAATATATCAGATCGTTAAGATTATGGAGTACAAAGGTAACAAAATAATATATGAAAGCAAACAGTCATCCCCTTTGATTGTTTTACGAAATGCAGATAAATCTTAGGGAGAAAATCAAAACAAGCAGCATAATTCGGATCCAAAAAGAATGCTGACCGTGAAGCGAGGTTAAAGCTTTATTAGCCTCCTCCGGTGTGGAGAAACAGACAAATCCAAACCCTTTGCTAATTCCTTTTTCATCTCGCATCAGTTTAGCAGAAGTAATTGTTCCCCACTCACCGAAGAGTTCACGCAGCTCAGTGTCACTCACCTCCTCATGAATATTCTTGACATATACATTTGATGCCTACAACAAAATGTGGGAACTTCTTTAAATACTCTAGTTATAGTAGAGTCTAGGCAACCACAAGAACAGCATGATAGAAATATTAAGTAATATGACTACCTGGTATTTTAAGATATTTTCCTTTCTTTTCTCCTCAAACTGACGACGCAAAATTTGCTCACGTTCTGATTTCTTTTGTGCCCTAGCTACATAAAGAACCTTTGAGCCTGCTTAATACATTTATCAGGTGAACACAATAAGAGTCTGGCAGTTTTCCAGTCAAAAATCAACTCAACTACACAAAGAAAGTTTACCCACCAAGTTGTGATCCATTCATAGTTTCCATTGCCACTCTTGCATCATCTGGGCTATCAAAATTGACAAATCCAAACCCTTTAGAATTGCCATTTTCATCTTTTGATATAACCAAGCTAGCAATTTTCCCAAACTCGGAGAACTTCTCTTTAAGAAGTTCTTCATTGATTTCTAAATCCAGATTCTTCACGTATAAATTGGTATATTTATCATGAGCACCAGATGAAGTGCGGTCACTTTTTCTTAAAAATTTACCAACATACCTATACCAGAAAAAAATAAAAATGAAAAAAAATACACAACTAGCTAATTATGTTCTGATATATTTTAGAGTATACAAAGTACGCATACAATTGTTTGCCTTCAAACACGGTTCCATTAAGCTTCTCAATAGCAGCATGTGCAGAGTCCTCCTGCTCGAACTGAACAAAGCCAAAACCCTTGCTCTTAGCACCCTCAGACATAGCAACTTTGCAAGACAAAATATTCCCAAATTTCTGAAACAGTTCTTTGAGTTTTGCATTATCAACAGATTCATTCAAGTTCTGCAATGAACATGAGAAATGTGTAAGTCATCCAGGTCATTAACATATATGCATCATCAGAACCTTCCTGTATAAAGAATATCACAGTCTTGTTTAAAGTTAAGGTAGAAACACATATACCTTGACAAACACATTGCCAATTCCATTTTTTCTTGCTGTAGGATCTCGAGCCGACCACATAACCCTCATCACCTTCCCATTAAGTACATAATTGTTTTTGAGCTCAATAGCCTGATTTGCTATTCACAATCCAGAGGGACATCTTGATTAGAAAACTCTAAAGAAGAAATTTATAGTTTAATCATCAAAATTATCCAGCTAATCAAAAAAGACATTCCTTTTTCTTAGAGTTCATACAGTATAATACATCAACTGCTTTATTGATTATTGCCTTGTGTCTTTTGATTAAACATGTCCTTCCCTTCTCACAATATACAGATATATTCTTAAAGATACCGAGCTTGTTACGGATATTCAATTAGATTCATCCATGACCAAATAGATTCAAGTGATTAGAAACACAAACAATCAAATGCACAATAGTCAAATCAAAACATGTCAAATTAGTCCTAGTTTTTTTTAATCGTAGGTAACCCGCAGCCACTACCCTTCGGGCGCACTGGGTAAACGTCAACAGTCATTAAAATTTTTAAGATATATGCACTCGTAGCACATTACAAATATCAGGCGATCAAGCTTTAACCAGGAAAGATTCAGTACCATTCAGAAGATTAAGCACAATTAAATTATAACATCAGATTAAAAAAACATCACAAACAGAAGAATCAGGCGATCAAGCTTCAAAACTAAGTGACACGTCACCTATTCCGAATTTAGAAGCAATATTCAAACACTTAATTATATTAAAAAATCGAAACTATAATCACTCACCATATATCTTTACCAACACATGCAAACACACACATTTTTAAAAATATAAAAAACTTCTACATAAAGACACGACTCAGCTCATAAAATTATTTAACAAACTCATCAACAACGGCTACGTAAAGACACGATTCGGATTATAAATTTATTTAACAAACTCATCAACATTTCTCGCAACGGCACGAATTTAAGCATGCATATGAATTCAAGGAACATACCATACACATGACAATTTAATTAAGACAAAATAAAAAAAAATAATTAATAAAAAAATAGAATTTATGATCATACCATCCTGAGCAGAGTGAAAGTTGACGTAACCGTAACAAAGAGAAAGGCCGTTAGTTGAGTCACGACACACACGCACCGTGCCTAGGCTTTGAAACTCCGAAAACGCATCGAACAGCTGCGCATCACCAACTTCTGGATGGAGGTCTCCTACGTAGAGAGACGACGGAATTGCGTTGATCGTCGTCATTCTGATTATAATTCACGTGCACAAGTGTAGATGATATAATGTATGTGAATTTGTGTGTGTGTTTTTTGTGTTTTAAGGGAGAGATGTAAGTGGCGTTTCGTTATGTAATTAAATTGATAGTAAATAAATACAGCGAGAGAGAGATAGATAGAGAGAGAGAGATTTTAAAGAGAGATTAAAAAAGATTGCATTGATAGGAGAGAGAGAGAGATGGCAGAGAGAGTCAGAGAGATTGAGAGAGATGGCATGTAATAAAGTAAAGGAGTTAGTAATTACTTTTTTCCAAATTTTCCAAAATAAGGGATTGTACATTCTATCTGTAGGAATGTGCATTAATTTGGATATTAATAATAGATGAGATTATTAGAATTTTTACCCCGTTTTGTTTATATTTTTCTAGATATTGAGATATACGCGTTTTATATTCATATCTGCACAACCTTCTTTTGTTTCTACTTGTGTATATGTAACAATTATTTTTTTGTTTGAGGCCTATATTTCAGTATCTCGAAGATATAGTTAGTACTAGCCTAAAATCCATCCATGCGATGCCCGATTATTTAAAATAATTATTTTTATATTATTTTTTAACTATAAAAGTTTTGGACCTCAGGTGTTATTTTTTTATTTTTTTTAATTTTTTGGTATTTCGATGTTATCTAAAATAGAAAGGAAGTTTAGAATTAGTTGTGCGTTACATAATGTTACATTGCACGTGATGTGTTAGGAGGAAACTCACACATATTCGAAATTCAATATACCAATATGAAGTACACACACAACAATATATTTGACGTGAAAAACCTACATCACGAACTTGTATTTTTAATCAATATAATTATCAATAATACATCAATACATAACACCTCAATGGTGTCTGTTATAGAGAGAATTTCGTATAACAGGAGGTTATTGACCTGAATAAAGATCAAGGGTGGTGTTTGAGGGCGGAGGGAGGTTATGTATGATGGTGGCTGAGCTTGTATGTTGACTCCTTAAAAAAGAATAGGGTTTGTGTTATTCTCTATCAAGTGTCGACTCATGTCTCATACAAGTGCCTACGTACCCTATTTATAGGGATCAAGCCTCACGTAGTTCTTGGGGAACAAGTCACGTAGGCTAGGGTTAGGGTTTTCCAACCCGTGCAGCCCAAACCCATGATAAAATCAGGCCTTTAGCCAATTAGTCACGTAAATCTCGACCGACTCCACACGCTTCCTACAATCTCGCGACATCTCCGCATTTCTTCCCGTAATTGTAGGAATATTCCGTGTCGGCCCCGAAATCTACCAGCAACTCAATCATCTATGAGTCACTTTCCATGTTGCACACAAAGTCCTTTGATGCGGGCCCGACCTGGTCACCTCGGCCCGCACCGCCTTCCTTTTCAATCAATAAATACAATGTTACCTCTGTTTTCATAAGATGTGGGTTCATGGGCCCAGCCCGCGTGTGGGCACCTGAGCCCAGCCCGTGTGCGTGCAACTGAGCCCAGCTCGCGCAAGAGAGCCCAGATGACAAGTGTGAGCCCACCCTACATGTGTGAACCCAGCTCGCACATGTAAGCCCAACTCGCATATGAGGAGCCCAACTCACATGTCATGAGCCCAGCTCGCATGTCATGAGCCCAGCCCGCATGTGCTGAGCCCGTCACATTAATCCATAGTTATAGCCCACACATGAGAGTCAAGTTATTCAATGGGCCCATGGGGACCTGTTTAGGGCCCATGACCGAAAGCGGACATAACAACTACCCCCCAAAATTCCTGGTCGCATCTTGAGTCTAGGAATTTTTCCAATCATTAGCTTTTTATGGCCCCGAAAGCGCGAGCCCGCGAGGTCGCACCAAACACCTCGCGTTCCTCGCCTCACATGCCTTCAACGATCATGCGTTTGAACACATGACAGTTGTTGGACAGCTGGCATAAGGATGCGTGTCATCCTCTGAGATGATGACATGTGGCCTTCTCCCTTTCTCTCTCCTATCCCCTATAAATATGTGAGATCTTCACTTCATTTCTCACATTTCCAAGAACACTTATCGAACTGCTGCTCATTTTGCTCAAGGATCTATCACGGCGGAAACCATCATCACCACAAGAACCGTCTACCGACGACGATATTCTCCGGGACCAGATTCATCAGGATCATCCTACACTTCACCTACAGGTATTCCTTTGATCTTCAATCTTCCATATCCGTTCATGTTTGTACATATGCACCATGCGAGCACACACCACCTGTTCGATGCGAGCCCACACACAATCACGAAACGCGATGCGAGCCTGTCTGCTCGCTTAGATAGTTAGGTGCGATCCTGTGTGAGACGTGAGGACACTTAGGTGCGCCCCCATACTTGTTTTTACTTTCTTTTTAGGGCCACACACTAATATTCACCATCTTCTACAGATGTCGAGTGCGTCTTCAACCCGCTCCTACGGATCATCTCGCTCTTCCTCGAGCCCGGCTCGCTCTTCAGCCATTCCGTCTCCATTAAATTAATATCCACCCGAGCAGCAAGGCTCAAAGGACTTCCAACACGAGCTGACTTCCCTATCTGGCAGTCTTAGCCAACCTATTTCTCCCGGCTCTGCTATCACCCCTCAAGGGGCCCTTAACATTGCTAAAGTTGAGAACTCGATGCGAGCAGGTGGCTCCGGCTCGCTGGATATTCACCTCGACCCTAATCCTGAAGACTACACTAGGGAGAGGAATATTTACGATTGGAGAAACAGGCCCGTGGACCTCTCCAAGATACTAGCCTCCCTCAGGGTGGAGGAACTTTTAACCCGCGAGCCCGCTCCTTTGGACAAAGAACGAGTTGATGAGCTTTTAAGAGGGATGGTTGAAGAGAGAGCGGCCTGCCTTAGGCAAGCTACAACCAATGACCTCGACCCCATTCATGTCGACTCAGAGTCCACTGATAGCGACCTGGGGAGTGCCTATTATGACACCAAGAAAGGGAAGGAGCCTGTGGCTGCAGAGTATCCCATCTTGGGGCTCGAGGGTGAAGAAGACGGCTCACATCGGTCTTATGACTCCCCTCAAACCGAGGAGGTGGCAGATGTTACAAGTCAGTATAAGATCTGCAACTATAACTATGTCCCCGCAGTTTCTCCTGAGCCTTATGTGCCTCCTGCCCAGCCCGAACTTGAGGGTGAGGTTATCTTCAGAAAGCAGATCATCCCAGATGGGGAGGAGAGCTCTACTGCGGCCGAGGAGATAAAGGTGTTCGCTTGCCGCGACGTGCCCACCTCGCTTACTCAGAAGCACTTGGCTGAGCACATCGGGCAGTTCCAGCTCGAGGGTCATATTGTCTTGCCCTTGCCGCACATGAGATGCTATAGATTCAATCATTCGGAGAATGGAGGCAGAGTGCCTCACATGGTTTTGTCCACCTTTCTACTATGGCTAGGAATCTCCTCTCCCCTCCATCCTTTCATTAAGGATGTTTGCGAATACTACCAGCTCGCACCCCTTAGAATCAATCTAAACGGATACCGGGCCGCCCTCGCACTGTACATCATGTACCACAAATACGGGTACCCTCCTCTAACCACGAGGCAGCTGGGTTATTTCCTAAATTTGAAGCATTCTCCCAACGACTTTGGGTATTTCTACCTCTCTGTCTGGCCGTGCTTCAACAAGAAGAACCTCATCCACAACGGGCCGAGCAACTCAGGGAAATGAAAGAGCCCCTACTTCTATATCCACGAGGTGCCTCGAGTCCAGACTCACTTTTTTTATAATCCATGTAAGTTTTCCCTGACCGCATTCCTTTTCTTCACAATAGTCCTTTCTTAACGAAAAATGTTTTTACTCATCTCCAGCCACCCAGCCTCGCACTGTCCTTGCTGGACAGGAAAAGGTAAACGCGGATAGCCTTCTGGGACTTCCCAAGGCGGACAGGGATATCAGAAAACTCATAACGACCTCAAACCTGGTCGCGTGTGGGTTTTTGAAAGAAGGAGTGAGGCTGACTCCCCAAAAGAAGAAGCCAAAGAAAAGAGCCAGAAAGGGTAAGAACATCGGGCCCGCTCATGCGAGCCCGTGTGCTCGCATGCCTATATTTCTTGCACGCATCATCCCTTTCATTGCATTTTAATTTTCTGCATTTACTATCTGCTCGCATCTCCTCTATCCATTATATCTTGTTGTGACTAACATATTGTTTTATTGTCTTCTTTTCAGAAATGGCCATCTCCCCTATTCCCTTTATGGAAGAGGCTGAGCAAGCTGCGACCTCGGGCCCAGTTCAGCCCGCGGCTGCGACCACAGGGGCTCGCTCTCAGGTTAACCCTCCAGCCCGCATGACTACTCTTACTGAGCATCTCAGGAGTTCAGGGCCTTCTCCTCGGATGAAAAGGCATCGAGGCCATAAAGAGGGAAAAACTGGCGAGCCTGACCCAAAAAAGGCTGCTCCATCTGATGCCCCTCTCCCCACTTCTTCTTCTGTCAACACGGTCGCGACCACATTTGGCCGGCTCGCACAAGCTCACATCAGCGACCAGGATGTGAAGAATTGGTCTTCTTCTTCTTCTCTTGAGGCCAACAACGACGCGCTGACCTGGGCCGCGACTGAGGTGTATTACCGTCAGCTGTCTAAGGCTCGAGAAATGTGAGCCCTCAGCCAGACCAACATAAAGCTCGAATCTAAGGTCAAGTCTCTTCAGAGCAAGGTCGCCGAACACGGGCAGGAGAAAGTTACGCTGGTGAATAATTATAATCAGAAGATGCTTGACTTGAATGCTGCTCACGAGAAGGCTTTAAGGGAGTAGAAGGAGGCTCATGACCTGGCCGCGGATGCGTGGAAGATGGAGAATGATAGCCTCGAGGAGAGGGTGCTCAAGCTGGAGGGGTCAGTTTTTTCCTTGACCACGGGCCGCAAGGCCGCCCTTGCTGATGCGAGGAACCTGGGGGCCAGGAACTTCATGAAAATCTTCATCAGTAAGGTTCCAGACTTTGATTGGGCAGCTCTGGGCGCGGGCACAACTAGGCATGCTGAGAAGCTAAAGCTGGAGATGGAACGAGACACTCAGATTGCCGAGGAGGCCCGGCTCGCAGCTGAGCAGGCCCAGGTCGCGGCTGATGAGGCTCACAAGGAGAAGGAGGCTGATAAGCCTTAGATTAATTTTATTTTGGAACTAAAATTTTGACTGGGTAAGCGGGAACCTTTCTCGCCTCGCGTTTGTATTTGAAACATTCTGCCTTGGGGCATAACTTATTTATCTCTTGTTTGTATAAAATTACAAGTCTTTTGTGCCCGTATTTATCTTTATTGTGCTAGCTAGTTTCCTTAATTTTGTGTAAACTTACCATGCCTCCACTGACCAAAAGTTATCATAACCCTGGTCGCGTATGGTGGGTGTCACACCTTCACAGCGAGCCGAGCTCATCAGCTCGCATCATTGTTCAGTCAAAATAAAATAAATGATATTTTAAGTAGAACATGCTCGCACCATTACTAACTCACAAGTGTTGCATGGGTACCTTCATTAGCGAGTCGGGCTCAGGGGCTCGCATCTTGTTCCTGTGTCCTCACCTCACATAATGCGACTCTGGCCATGTATGGCAAATGTCCATACTTGATAGAGGACTGGGCTCCCCGGCCCGCATCTATCTCCCCGCGAGCCCAAGAATATGGGCTCGCATCGCGGTCGTCTCTAACTTTTAATAGTTTTTGGGCGCCTCTCACTATTTTCATAGTTTTATCTTCATCTTTAATCCGCTTTGTGCTCATTACTTTCCCAAGCGGGCCGGGGCCCAGCTCGTTTCATAGACTTGTTGTGAAGCGGGCCGGGGCCCGCTTGACTTATGATTTTAACATGTTGGATATATTTGAGATGTCATGTCTAATATGTTTCATGTTTAGTTTTCAGATTTTAACTAACATGGAATATCAGTTTTTACTGAAATCAGGACTTACTGGAAGTCAGGACTTAAGGATATTAGGACTTAGATTATCAGAAGATAATATCAGAAGATGGATATCAGAACTTGAGTACTGGAGGACTAACAGTTAAGGAAGGAAGCTGATTTACAGGAAAGAAGATCGAAACTAATACGGTATAAGATATGCATGGAAAGAGTTCGAGGATTAGAAGAATTATTTAAGATATCTGGTTGATATATTTTAGGAGACAGAATTATATTCCATATCAACTAGAAGTTATCTTGTAACTGTGTGTCTATATAAACACAAACATAGGTTTACTCTATAAGAGTTACGATCATCGGGAAGATCATATATTGTAATCTAGCAGCTCTCGTGATATTTGTTCATCACCGAGAGAGGACAGTTCCATTGTAACAGAGTTTGTTATATCGAATACATCTGTTTTCTGTTACTTGTGCTTTAAATCGATTTGATTGTATTCTACACTGTATTCAACCCCCTTCTACAGTGTTGTGTGACCTAACAAGTGGTATCAGAGCCTATCTGTTAACACACATACAATAAAGATCCAAAATAATCATGTCTGAAGAAGCAGAAAATCCAACCAAGCCCGCCAAATCTGAAGAAACTCCAAAGACTCAAACCCACAGTCGATATGAGACTATCAGGGTTCCCATGCTGAGACCTTCTGAGTATCCCATATGGAAAGTGAAGATGGCTATGTTTCTGGAAGCTACAGATCCAGAATACCTTGACATAATTTATGAAGGACCGCATAAGCCAACCAAGCTCTCTGTTGTAGTTGCAAATCAGCCAGCAAAGACCATACCAAAGGAGAAAAGTGAATACACAGCTGAAGATATCTCACCTATTGCCAAGGATGCAAAGGTAAGGCATTTGCTGCATAGTGCCATTGATAATGTCATGTCAAATAGGGTAATTCAATGCAAGACTGCAAATGAGATATGGGATGCTTTGGAGACAATGTGTCAGGGAACTGATGCAATCAAGAAAAATAGGAGGACTATACTCACTCAAGAGTACGAGCACTTTGACTCAAAAAGTGATAGTTTGTACTATGATTATTATCAGATAAAACCTTCTTTGAAGAAAGTTACTTTAATTCCTTCTAGTATAAAGTATGATGCAAAGTCTGATAATGTTAATACTGATAAGAAAATTGTTAGCATAAACTCTGATGTTAAATCCGATGTAAATGTTAACAAACTTAAAAAGGCCAAAGGATCCAAGCAAGTTTGGATCCTTAAAACTAACATTTAGTGGTCTTTGTGATTGCAGGGCAACATGAAGAACATCCTAGTCCTGGACAGTGGATGTTTAGGACATATGACTGGAAATAAAGCCCTGCTATCAGACTTTGTAGAGAAAGCTGGCCCAGGAGTTTCTTATGGAGATGGCAACATTGGGAAAACTCTGGGATATGGCAAGATCAATCTTGGGAATGTCATTGAATCAGTAGCTCTAGTCTCAGGTCTTAAACACAATCTGTTGAGTATAAGTCAAATCTGTGACATAGGTTATCATGTGGATTTCTTTGAAGAATATTGTGAAGTTATAAGTAATTCAACAGGCAAAGTGATTCTGAAAGGATATAGGCATGGTAACATTTATGAAGCCAGACTTTCAACAAGTACTGATGGTTCTACAATCTGTCTGTTGAGTAGAACATCAATTGAAGAAAGCTGGAATTGGCACAAGAAACTCTCTCATTTAAATTTCAACAATATAAATGAGCTTGTAAAGAAAGATCTTGTGAGAGGACTGCCAAAAACAGTATTTGCTCCTGATGGCCTTTGTGATTCATGTCAGAAGGCAAAACAAAGAAAATCTTCTTTCAAGAGCAAAACTGAGTCATCAATTCTTGAGCCTTATCACCTACATGCATGTTGATCTATTTGGTCCAGTCAATGTCATGTCTATTGCAAAGAAGAAATATGCTATGGTTATAGTGGATGAGTTCACAAGGTACACATGGGTGTACTTCTTGCACAAGAAGACTGAAACTGCATCTACCCTAACTGATCATGTTAGATAGCTGGATTAATTGATCAAAGATTCTGTTAAAATCATAAGGAGTGATAATGGCACTGAGTTCAAGAATTCAATCATGGAAGAGTTCTGCAAAGATCATGGAATCAAATAGGAATTTTCTGCACCTGGAACTCCACAGCAAAATGGAGTTGTAGAAAGAAAGAACAGGACTCTCATTGAAGCTGCACGAATAATGCTTGATGAAGCAAAGCTACCAACCTATTTTTGGGCTGTATCTGTGCAGAATGCTTGTTTTACATAAAATGCAACACTCATAAACAAGCATGGAAAAACACCATATGAAATGGTGAAGAAGAAGAAGCCAAATCTGAAATACTTTCATGTATTTGGTTGCAAGTGTTTTGTTCTTAAGACTCATACTGAGCAGCTGTCAAAATTTGATCTAAAAGCTGATGAAGGAATTTTTGTTGGATATCCACTTTCCACAAAAGCCTTCAGAGTCTACAATTTAAGAACAAGAGTTGTCATGGAATCTATCAATGTCTCTTTTGATGATAAGAAAATTACTGGAGTTGAAGATTTCTATGATAATGATCAGCTGAAATTTGAGAATGAAGATTTAAATTCTGATTCTGGAAATTCTGATGACTTAAATCCTGATCCTGTAAGCTCTGATAGATTAAGTTCTGATGTCATTGAATCTGTGATAACAACTCCAAAGGAAAATGCACCTGTCCAGGGGGAGCAAGCTGAAGAACCTACCACATCTCAAGACTCACGAGAAGCATCAGAACCTGTCTCTGGCTCTTCAAGTTCTGATTCGTCTAGTTCTGATGAGCCAAATTCTGAAAATTCTGGAAGCTCTGATTCTTCAACTCCTAAAAAATCAAACTCAAATTCTGAAGTCTCAGAGAGCATAACTACAGGGGGAGCATCAGAAAATGCTGATGGAGATAACATGGATCATGGGGGGGGGATCCAGTTCTAGAGATCAACTTCCATCTGCAAGGAAGTGGACTAAAGCACATACACCTGATTTAATCATTGGAGATCCCGAAGCAGGTGTCAGAACTAGAACTGCAACTTCAAATGGATGTCTCTATCATTCCTTTCTATCTCAGACTGAACCAAAAAAAGTGGAAGAAGCTCTTCAAGATGCTGATTGGGTACAAGCAATGCAGGAAGAGTTAAATGAATTTGAAAGAAATAAAGTCTGGACCCTAGTGCCAAGACCAAAGAACAGATCAGTTGTTGGTACAAAATGGGTGTTCAAAAACAAAACTGACAGTGATGTCATAATTACAAGGAATAAAGCAAGACTGGTTGCTAAAGGTTACTCTCAGCAGGAGGGTATTGATTATGATGAAATATTTGCACCATTTGCTAGATTAGAAGCCATAGGGATCTTTTTGACTTATGCTGCTCACAAGAAGTTTAAAGTCTTTCAAATGGATGTGAAAAGTGCATTTCTCAATGGAGAATTGGAAGAAGAGGTATATGTTGAACAACCTCCAGGCTTTGTAGATCCTAAATTTCCAAATCATGTCTACAGGCTTGACAAAGCACTTTATGGCCTTAAGCAAGCTCCAAGAGCATGGTATGAGACTTTAGCTCAATTTCTTCTAGAAAATGGATTTCACAGAGGCGCAATTGACAAAACTTTATTCTACCTCAACCATGAAAATGACTTACTTTTGGTACATATATATGTTGATGATATCATATTTGGTTCTACTAATTCCAAACCGTGTGAGAAGTTTGCAAAGCTAATGTAGTCAAGATATCAAATGAGATGATGGGAGAACTCAGCTATTTTCTGGGCCTTCAAGTCAAGCAAACTGAAGAAGGCACTTTTATCTATCAATCCAAGTATACCAGAAATTTACTGAAGAATTTTGGAATGCAAGATTGTTCAACTGCATCCACTCCCATGGCCACTGCAACCAAGTTAGATAAGGATACTGGTAAATCAGTAGATATTACTAATTACAGAGGTATGATTGGCTCATTACTCTATCTAACTGCAAGTAGACCTGATATCATGTATGCTACCTGTCTTTGTGCAAGATTTCAGGCTGATCCAAGAGAACCTCACTTATTAGTTGTGAAAAGAATTTTCAAGTACCTTAAGGGTACAGCTGATCTAGGACTGTGGTATCCTAGGGAATCAGATTTTAAGCTAATTGGTCACTCAGATGCAGATTTTGCAGGATGCAAAATAGACAGGAAAAGCACTAGTGGAAGCTGCCAATTTCTTGGAGGCAGATTGGTTTCTTGGTTTAGCAAGAAACAAAAGTCAATTTCCACATCAACTGCAGAAGCAGAATATATTACTGCAGGAAGCTGTTGTGCATAGATTCTTTGGATGAAGAATCAGTTACTGGATTATGGGTTAGAATTTTCTAAAATCCCTATTTACTGTGATAATCAAAGTGCTATTGCTATAACAGGTAATCCAGTTCAACACTCAATGACAAAGCACATCAGCATTAGGTACCATTTCATAAGGGAACATGTGGATGAAGGTACAGTGGAATTGTATTTTGTTCCAACAGATTAACAGCTAGCAGATATCTTCACAAAACCACTATGTGAAGCTACTTTTATAAGATTGGTAAATGAACTTGGAATGGTTTCAGGTTCTTTCTCTAAATCTACTTAGTTTTTGTTCTCATGCATCAGACTTTATGATCAGTATTTATAGATTGTATTATCTATATGTAATCTGTGCTTAATTTGAAAATTCATTAAATGCTGATTGTTATCTGATGTGGATTTATATACTCTGATAAGTGTTTTGAATGTTCTGTGACTATTCAATCCAATGAGGATAACTGTGCTAGATGCTGACCTATTGTCTTTAACATACTAGAAATCCCATGTTTGAATTAGTTGTTTATGTGGAAACTCATTAACACAAGCAGATTCTGATATTGAGCCTAGTCAAGTTTACTTTGTGTATCTTATTACTAAGTCAAAAACTAGATTCTTGTTTTTTATCTGTCAAATTCTGATGTCAGTAAATCTTAAGAATGAACTAAGTGCTGATAAGCCTCACTTATCAAAAGAAAAGAAAAGAAAAGAATAAAAGTCAGGTACTCCTTTGAGATCTAGAGTAAAATTGTGGAAGGGAAGACCCAAGTGCATTGCTGATATTAAGTAATATGCATTAGAAAAGCAAAAATTTTTCTTGGTGACTTTTCACACTCTATGATTACTGGAGAAATACTCTGATGACAGCATAAATTCTGATAAACAGTCGTGACTCACTTACACTGAGAAGCCACTGTAAAAAGGAATTTCAAAAGATGCATAAAATGAGCACAAACAGTTGAGGTGGACTCTTGCATAAATTTGTTCTATAGTAGACATCATGACTGATGATAGATTTTAAGCATATTTCTTAGTTATGCCTTATTTCTAAGATGTACTGAAGTTGATCAGACTTTAATCCTTATATGATATTTTGCTGAATGCACACACTTTCACTCCATATGAATGATGAAAATTACTGTGGTGATTAAGTTATTTTTGACAAACAGTTAAGTGTCATTTGCATAAGTTCTGAGGACAAGTTTTGATGGAAGTTCTGATGATTAAACTCTGAAGAAAACAAGTTAGTATTTGTATGTAGAATCACAGAAAAAGATATTCACTATTTGAGTACATAAGCCATGTTCGGATGACTGTTAAAATCTGATATGAGTTAAGTTCTGATATTAAATCCTGATGGAATTTTTGATGCTTACGTGGCATTTTTCTTTACTTGACTTATCTGTGTTAAAATCTGAAACAGTCATATTTAAATCAGAATAAATTTGGGTAAGATAAAAACAGTCATAATCATTATTGTTAGGTCCCAATTTGTTTGTCAAAGGGGGGGGGGGGTTGAATGCAAACAATACCGTTTCGTCGAATAAAATGCGGAATAAAATTGTGAAACAAAATTCAAGTTAAATAAAACTTTTATTAAACTTGAAAGGTGTTACAACTACGGTATCGATTACAAGGGATTAATCTCAAATCAATTATTACAAATTTAGAATAAATTCGACATGAACTTTTTCTATTTTTGTAATTAAAAGATCAAATGCTAAAAGCGATTTGAGATTAAGTTCTAGGGATTTTAATCCGCTAGATTGATATACAAGAACAAGATAAGTAATTCTAGTGGTTTGGATTTAACATTAACAAACTAGAATATTTGATCTTGAATAAGCAGATGAATGATGAAATATTTTCTTTTGTTTTCTGCTGTGTTCTCTTGTTCTGTATGAATGAATGATTGAATTGCTGCTTCTGCTTCTATTTAACAATCCAACCGAGAGGAAAAGAACTGGAATGACAATCCTTTTTAGCTTGAAAGACTTTCGGTGAGACAATCTATTAGAGCTAGCAAGACAATTAAAATGAACTAGCAAGACTTTCGGTATGACTATTGATTGTCATACCGATTGTCATATTAGTTCAAATGAAATTGTTTTACTGAATTAATAATTGATTTTAATCTAAATAATAATTCTATCAATACAATCAACTGAATTAGCATGACATTCGGTATGACTATCAATTGTCATACCGATTGTCATACTAGTACAATCAGTTGTCTTACTTAGAATTATCACAGATTTTAATCAATTAATATTCTGAAAATCCTTAATATTAATTCTAAATTAATTAATCAATTTAATTCAATTAATCAATAAATTAATCCTTGCAGATTTAATTTATTCTCTTAATTAAATTATATGACTTAATTAATTAATAGTGAATTAATACTATCCCTGAGCAGCATCCATTCTTCTGACAATCTTCTGAAAGTCTCTGAGACTTATGAATCAATTCCGTCACTTCAATGCTGACACTCGATGTACTGTCTGGTTCATGAGTGACTAACTTTCGTGACGTTTCTTCATGTCTTGACTTTGTTGTTCTGATTGAATCCTTGTAATAAATGATACCTTGACGAGATCTCTGTCACTTGATTAAATCCACGATCTTGATTTATATCACTGAGGCATGATCAAATTCTTGAACTTCTTCCAGTGAATCTTCAAGTCTGCAGATGAACAATGTTTCTTTATTCTTTGACAGATGTTACTTTGTGAGATCTCTCTGATGCTTGATCCACTATTTACTTATTACATTCTTATTTGAGTTGAGTTAAATACTCGAATAAACGAGTAGGCTATGACATATGCCTTTCAATCTCCCCCTATTTGCTTGTTAGACAATAACAACAAATACCTAGAGGATAACTCAACTAACAAATAAGAAAAAGATATAAACAGTAATGTAAAGTAAATAGCAGAAAAGTTCTGGATTATATTTAACATTTTCCAGATTCCAAATGAAATTTACAAGTGAATACAAGATAGATGTTCCTCTAGCCTGAACATATAACTACATTAGACTATCTTGATTCATAACGCTCTAATCATATTACATTGAGTTTTGAGCTAATTGACTTTAGTTGTCTTCTCTTCTGACTTCACCTTCTTCTAAATCTTGAAGCAATTCCTTGTCAAAGATACGATCTTTTTCTGAAGTGAAGCTTGCAGGTCTGACTGGTTGAACTCCAACTGTCTTCAACTTATTCTTGAGTTGATTGTACCTTTTAACATTCTTCTCACAATAAGCTTGAATCAAGTCAGCAGCTTGAGTCTTCAACATGGATGAATATCCAGCAGTTCTCAAATGATGTTCCATCCAGACCAGATGCTTAGCTGAGTAGTCTTTAAGAGATTGTACATCTAGCTGACAGATTTGAAGACAATCAGACTTAAAGAATCTCACTTGATGAGGATTGTTGACCACTTGAGGACTAGCTCTGCTGGCAAACTCTTTAAGCCTTTCCCGAAGAACTTCATTCAACTCTGAGCTTCTTTTCACTTTGTTTAAAAGAACCCAAATCTCTGACAACGAACGATTCTCAAATAGATGAAGTGACACCTTGAATGATCCTTCACTCTGACAATATACAAAAATGCTCATCTCATTTAGGGATCTATCAAAAGCAGCTGTGATCCTTGAGACTTCAGTCTTGATAGCATTCATGTACATGTCATTGTTAGAATTTGAGATTTCCAGCTTGTCAAGAAGATGTAAGAACTGCCTATCATTGTTAGTGCATAGCTGAGGCATATCGAGTACTCTCCTAGCTTCATCCCACTTTCCACCAATCTTCAGTCTGACATCTCTTCTCCTTTCTTGAGCTTTAATGTCATGAAGACGTTGCTTTTGAAGAGTTTCTGTTCTTTGTATGTCTTTTCTCCTATCAATGATCTGTGAGACCTTCTTGAGTTCAGCTTCTTTTCTTTGCATCTCTGACTGCTCTTTCTGAAATTCTTTCTCAAACCTAGGATCCACTGTATCTTCTTCTTCCCAATCTTCAAAATCACTTTCTTCTTCAGCTTCAAATAACCCATCTTTATCTTCCTGAACTGGATCAGTGGGAATGTCAAAAATATCGAAGTCATCCTGTTCTCCACTGTAGTAGGCATCATCAGCCTTTCCTTTATCTCCAGCAGAAGTATCTTTTTCTTTCCCTTTGGAACTACTCCCTTTCTTCTCCCCCTTAGTTGAGGGATCCTCTGCTGACTTTCCTTTGAAACCTCCACCACTTCCAGAGCCTGATCCTCCACCAGACGGTCCTTCAAAATAAGCTCTTTGTTCTTCATTAGGGCAATGAGAATTCTTGATCATGTAATATAAGTGCTTCATGCCTTCATTTAGATGTTCCATGCCCGTCTCTATCTTTAGAAATTTTGAGTTGTCCAGTGAATGATTCATCTCAACGAGGTCTTCAAGAGAAGTCATTCTTGTATGTAGGGAGCAGAAGTTGGATATGTCATCAGCTGATAAATTTGGAGTGTCCTGAATAGAATTGAGCTTTGGTATTACAGTAGTCTTTAAATCTGAGATGTCATTCCTTATGATTGCAAGCTGATTGTCGACAGAGGTGGAAGAAGAAGACCGTTCAACCACTTGTGCTTTGAATGCTTGAGCTTCAGCTTGACTTTTAGCAAGTTCTTCTTTCAGGGCAGCAATCTGAGCTAACAGGTTGACAGTATCAGTGTCTGTGTGTGCTCTCACCTGAAGTTCACTCGTATTTGGTTCACTCATCTCACGTGCATGTGTTTCTCTCAATATGATTGCTCGTGAGGAGTCTTCCAATTGCTGTTCTTTTGTACCTGCATTAAAAATCACCCTAGCCTCTTCAAGAGAGGTCAGTGGTGGTGCAATGGGAATTCGCGAGTCCCGATCCTCAGTCAATGCTATCAAATCTTTTGGAATAGATGTCTGAATTGCTTCAGGGATAGATTGACCGAGTTGCCCTCCACTTTCTCCAGATAAATCTGCGAGTGGAGAATTCCATAAGGGAGCCAGAGTTGTTGGATCTGGGAGGGGAGAAAATGACTCTATTAAAGATGGCGGAGAGTCAGATTTTCCCTCTGAAGCATGTGACTGCTCTTCTGCCGTAACTATGGCAGGCACTGTAACCGACTCTACGTGCACTCCTCGCTGGGTGTCCTGAGTATTATCTGGGGAAGTGTATGGTTCCATTGTGAGTAATGGAATTGTGCTTGACTCAGTACAAGATGCCATGGCCCGATGGCGAATTTCAATAGATGCATCCTGTTGAGAGAATGCCTCTAGTAACTGTTCATTGGCCATTTCAAAGTCCATGTCCTGTTGGGAGGACAAGGATGGGCTTTCAGATGCCTCAGAATAGGTTTTTCTTTTCTTAGGAGGAGGCAGAGCTGAGGGTTCACTCATATTTAACATTGTACTACTTGATGTCAATGTGCTTTGTCCTCGAGTGCTGCACAGGGTTGTTGGTGATGGCTATTGCACTTGTGTTGTCACATAAAATAGGAATCTTGTTCAATACAGAGCCATAGTCTCGTAGTTGGTTCCTAATCCACAAGATCTGAGCACAGCAGCTTCCAGCAGCAATATATTCAGCCTCGGCCGTTGAGTTGGAAACTGTTTGCTGTTTCTTGCTGTACCATGAGACTAGCCTGCTTCCTAGGAATTGACAACTTCCTGAGGTGCTTTTCCTATCAACAACACTTCCTGCGTAATCTGAATCTGTATATCCGACAAGGTTAAAACCAAATTCTTTAGGGTACCAAATACCTAGATTTGGTGTTCCCTTAAGATATCTTAAGATTCGTTTAACAGCAACGAGATGAATATCTCTAGGATCCGCTTGGAACCTTGCACATAGGCATGTAGCATACATAATATCTGGTCTACTTGCAGTAAGATAGAGTAACGAGCCAATCATACCTCTGTAGCTTGTGACATCTACCTTAATGGAGTTTTCACATGGTCCAAGCTTGACAGCTGTAGTTGATGGAGTCCTTGCTGATGCAGAATCCTCTAGATTGTATTTTTTGAGGAGTTCCTTGAGATACTTGGATTGACAAATAAATGTTCCATCTAACCTTTGATTTACTTGTAATCCAAGAAAGAACTTCAGCTCTCCCATCATGCTCATTTCAAACTTGCTGTGCATTAACTTAGCAAATCTCTTACAGAGATTATCATTAGTAGACCCAAATATTATATCATCCACATAGACTTGGACTAATATAGTATCATTCTTATGTTTTTTAGAAAAGAGAGTTTTGTCTATGACACCTCTAATAAAGCTATTTTCAATAAGAAATTCAGAGAGAGTGTCATACCATTTTCTTGGAGACTGTTTTAGCCCATAGATAGCCTTGAAAAGAAAGAAGACAAAATCCAAATGATCTGGATCTTCAAAACCAGGAGGTTGCTCTACATATACCTCTTCATCCAGCTTTCCATTCAGAAAGGCGCTCTTGACATCCATTTGATAAACTTTAAAGTTTGAAAATGCTGCGAATGCCAGAAATATCCTGATGGCCTCAAGTCTAGCCACTGGAGCATAGGTTTCATCATAATCAATACCTTCAGCTTGAGAATACCCTTTAGCTACCAGTCTTGCCTTGTTTCTTGTAACCACACCATCTTCATCTAGTTTATTCCTGAATACCCACCTTGTACCAACAGCTTTCTTGTGTACATGCCTAGGTACCAGTTTCCAGACTTGTTGACTTTCAAACTGATTGAGTTCATCTTGCATAGCAATCACCCAATCTGGATCAGTTAGTGCTTCTTCAATTTTCTTAGGTTCCATCTCAGAAAGAAATCCTGAGAACAGACACTCATTTTGAGTAGCACGTCTAGTTCTGACTCCAACATCTGGATCACCAATAATCAACTCAAAAGGGTGAGCTTTATTCCAGACTGTCTGTCTTGGAAGATTTGATCTTGATGATTCGCCTTGAAATTCATTGTGATGTTGTGTCCTACTAGATGATCCTTCAGCATCTCCCCCTGAGTTGTTGCCATGTTGACTTGAAGATTCTCCGTCAGTAGCAGTGGTATCTCCATTATTTCCAGAGTTTCCATCACTATTACCTTGAGTATTATCAGGATTAACAGGTTCTTCAACAGCAACAACCTCAGGTTCTTGACCATGTTCTGACTCTGAATCTGACGTATCATCAAACTTCAGTTTCTCAGAAGGATCTTCAGTTTGGATACTAGGGAGTTTAGTGTCATCAAATGTAACATTGACACTTTCAGTTACTTTGTGTTGATCAATGATATACACTCTATATGATCTTCTTCCATATCCAACAAAAATACCCTCATATGCCTTTGCCTCGAACTTACCACGACGATCATCTCCATCCTTGAGCACGAAGCATCTGGCACCAAATACATGAAAGTATTTGATAGAAGGTTTCTGTTCATTCAAAATCTCATAAGGAGTTTTCATGAAGTCTTTGTTGATTAGAGTTCGATTCTGAGTATAACATGCAGTATTGACAGCTTCAGCCCAAAAGTACATTGGAAGACCTGATTCATTTAACATCGTTCTTGCAGCTTCAATCAATGTACGATTCTTCCTTTCTACCACTCCATTTTGCTGAGGGGTTCTAGGAGCTGAAAATTGTCTGGTGATCCCTTTGTCTGTACAGAATCCATTTAGAAGTGCATTCTTGAATTCTGTTCCATTATCTGACCTTATTGCTCTAACAGGGACGTTAGAATCTAACTCAATCATCTTGATATGATCAATCACAACTTGTGGTGTTTCATCCTTAGAGTGAAGAAATAAAACCCACGTATACTTGGAATAGTCATCAACTATCACAAGACAGTAACACTTCTTTGACATAGAAAGGATATTAACTGGACCAAATAAATCCATGTGCAATAATTGCAGAACACCAGTTATGGAAGATGTGTCAGTGCCTTTGTGACTTGCTTTCTTTGACTTTCCTTTCTGGCAAGCCTCACATAGTCCTTCTGGAGAGAATTCCAGCTGAGGCAGACCTCTTACCAATTCTCTTTTGACAAGAGAATTCATTGTCTTGAAATTGAGATGGGAAAGTCTCTTGTGCCATAGCCAACTCTCATTTGACGATGCTTTTGCATAGAAACAATTGACTTCAAGATTGCTTCCAGAGTTCATGTCAGCTACGAACAGATTTCCTTTCCGTATTCCCATTAAGGAGGGTTTTTCACTTTTCTTGTGCAGAATCTGACACTTCAGCTTGTCGAATAAAACATTGTAGCCGTTGTCACAGAACTGACTAATGCTAAGCAGATTGTGTTCAAGTCCTTGCACAAGATATACATTTTCAATGATAACATTTCCAGCTTGCAAACAGCCATATCCCTCCGTTAAACCTTTGCTGTTATCTCCAAAGGTAACCACTGGGCCAGCTTTCTCAACCACATTTGATAGCAGGGCTCTATCTCCGGTCATATGTCTTGACGATCCACTGTCAAGAATCCACACTACCGGTTGTACCTGTTTAATGCCCTGCAATACAAATGGATTAGAACTTCTTCGGAACCCAAGCTTGGCTGGGTCCGGCATACTTGTAAAATTGGCCTTTATCAGGCAAAACAACATTCTTAATTTCACTATTCTCAACATTCTCAATGACTGAACATTTGACCTTTAAAACAGCCTTATCAGATTTATGTTTAGGCTTAGGCACAAATGTCTCCTTTCTAGCTTTAGGAGGACTAGCAGTCTTAGACCTATCATGCTTTCTATTATTCACATGCTGACGAGGAGTAGTCTTATCATTAGAAGCATGCTTACCATTAAAATAAGCAAACAACAGATTAAAAGCACAAGACATACAATCAGGAACACCACATGCTTTATGAGAAGGATTAACAATAGGCAACTTATGCATGGTAGACATGGCATTTGTGCTATCCAACTCATGTGTGTCTGAGTTAGTCTCAGTTGCTTTCACAACCTTGACTGGAACTTTTGACACACTTGACTTGGAGACAGCTTTCCCATTAGCATTATCTTCAGCACGGATTTCTTCTTGAATAATAAAAGAGGTCTCATCAAATGGTTCAGCAATTGATTCCTTATAGAGGGGTTCATCAACACCCTTAAGCACATGTGGTACTTCCCTGCCTTTAGCACATACATGAGGAGGGGAGTTTATGCCTAATTTTCCAATAGCAGCATTGTAATCATAACCTATTCCATGTGTTTGATTAACAGCTTGCTTATTGTAAAACTCTTTGGACTTCGAACAAGAATTAAAGTAAGCTTTAACCTTAGCCTCAAGACCGGTGATCTTGTCTTTGAGAATAGTTTCGAGTTGTCTATAACAGTCAACTCTATTCTCTAGAAAAGATACTTGGTCTTTAAGTTTATCTTGATTAATGTGCACAAGTCTTAATTCATTGACCTCTTTCTCAAGGTCTTTGATTTGTTGATTTAACAATTCATTATCACGACGAGCACAATCTAAGTTACCTCTTAGATGATAAACCATTTCAGCATCAGAAAGTTTTACCTCTTTTCTTGACGATGAGGTGCTTGCATCACTAGCCATGAGAGCAAGATTCCCAACTTCTTCATCTTCACTGTCAGTATCATCCCAGCTTCTTCCCTTTGCCAGGTACGCCCTTTCAGATTTACTCTTCTGATTAGAATCGTAAGAGTTCTTCCTTGCTTGTTTTGGCTTCCTGCATTCTGTGGCAAAGTGTCCCAACTCATTACAGTTGAAGCATCGAATGGTGCTTCGATCAACCATCCCTGTTTTATACCCACCACTGCTGGTGTTAGAGGATGAAGATCCACCTTTCTGGAATCTGTTGTAGTTGGACTTGTACTTGAACTTGGGATTCCTTTTGAATCTGACATTTGAGAATCTCTTGACAATCAGGGCCATTGATTCATCCTCCAATTGCTCCAGTTCTTCCAAGGAATAATAATCATCTCCTGATTGATTTGTAGTAGGTGAATCAAATTCTGCTACTATCACATTATCTTCAACCTTGGAAGACTGTACCATTCTATCTGACTGTTGAGATTGTTGTTGATATAGTGGTTGTTGTTGTTGTTCATCAGCTACCAGAGCAGTAGACGTGCTGACCACTCTTCCTTTCCCGTAAACTTCCTTCTGCTGAATCTGCTCCAACTCATAAGTCTTTAACACACCATAGAGCCTTTCCAAAGAAATCTCACTCAGATCTCTTGCTTCTCTTATGGCAGTGATTCTATGTTCGAGATGAGTTGGCAGTGTTAAAAGGAACTTTTTATTGACCTCCCTGATGGAATAGTATTTACCATTAATGTTCAGGTTGTTGATCAATGCATTGTACCTCTCAAACACTTCAGTGATTCCTTCTCCTGGATTGGATTTAAAGTATTCATACTCAGAGGTTAGGATTTCTAGTTTGTTCTCCCTAACTTCCTCTGTGCCTTCATTAATAATCTCAATAGTTTCCCAGATATGTTTAGAATCTTTACAATTCATCACATGTCTGTTCATTAGGGGATTAAGGGAATCTACTAAGATTAATTGAAGGCTAGCATCCAGGGAAGCTTCTTCTATTTCAGCAGGAGAGAAGTCCTCAGGATCCTTCACATAAGTTCTCGCTTTGGTGATCACCACATCATTCTCTATTACCTCTGGTTCAATAACCATAGGAATTTTTGGACCCTTCTTCAACACTTGCAAATATTTGGGATTAGCAACCTGTAAAAACAGTAGCATCTTCTTCTTCCACATCACATAATTTTCTTTATCGAAAAGTGGAATTTTAACGGTTCCAACTTTTTGTGTAGTCATTATGAATTTTTGAGTGAATAAAAATTCAAGAAGTGAAAGAAACACAAAAGTCTAGGATCTTGATTTGTACGTTAATCAGAAGGCTCTGATACCAATTGTTAGGTCCCAATTTGTTTGTAGAAGGGGGGGTTGAATGCAAACAATACCGTTTCGTCGAATAAAATGCGGAATAAAATTGTGAAACAAAATTCAAGTTAAATAAAACTTTTATTAAACTTGAAAGGTGTTACAACTACGGTATCGATTACAAGGGATTAATCTCAAATCAATTATTACAAATTTAGAATAAATTCGACATGAACTTTTTCTATTTTTGTAATTAAAAGATCAAATGCTAAAAACGATTTGAGATTAAGTTCTAGGGATTTTAATCCGCTAGATTGATATACAAGAACAAGATAAGTAATTCTAGTGGTTTGGATTTAACATTAACAAACTAGAATATTTGATCTTGAATAAGCAGATGAATGATGAAATATTTTCTTTTGTTTTCTGCTGTGTTCTCTTGTTCTGTATGAATGAATGATTGAATTGCTGCTTCTGCTTCTATTTAACAATCCAACCGAGAGGAAAAGAACTGGAATGACAATCCTTTTTAGCTTGAAAGACTTTCGGTGAGACAATCTATTAGAGCTAGCAAGACAATTAAAATGAACTAGCAAGACTTTCGGTATGACTATTGATTGTCATACCGATTGTCATATTAGTTCAAATGAAATTGTTTTACTGAATTAATAATTGATTTTAATCTAAATAATAATTCTATCAATACAATCAACTGAATTAGCATGACATGCGGTATGACTATCAATTGTCATACCGATTGTCATACTAGTACAATCAGTTGTCTTACTTAGAATTATCACAGATTTTAATCAATTAATATTCTGAAAATCCTTAATATTAATTCTAAATTAATTAATCAATTTAATTCAATTAATCAATAAATTAATCCTTGCAGATTTAATTTATTCTCTTAATTAAATTATATGACTTAATTAATTAATAGTGAATTAATACTATCCCTGAGCAGCATCCATTCTTCTGACAATCTTCTGAAAGTCTCTGAGACTTATGAATCAATTCCGTCACTTCAATGCTGACACTCGATGTACTGTCTGGTTCATGAGTGACTAACTTTCGTGACGTTTCTTCATGTCTTGACTTTGTTGTTCTGATTGAATCCTTGTAATAAATGATACCTTGACGAGATCTCTGTCACTTGATTAAATCCACGATCTTGATTTATATCACTGAGGCATGATCAAATTCTTGAACTTCTTCCAGTGAATCTTCAAGTCTGCAGATGAATAATGTTTCTTTATTCTTTGACAGATGTTACTTTGTGAGATCTCTCTGATGCTTGATCCACTATTTACTTATTACATTCTTATTTGAGTTGAGTTAAATACTCGAATAAACGAGTAGGCTATGACATATGCCTTTCAATTATGGGTTAGTGGTTAACGTGTTAGTTTTGAATAACTGCATGTGCACGATAATAATTGCCTATTTTACGTGCCCATTAACTCCTGTTTTAACTTTTTACTGACTGTTCATGCGTTGCCAGGTGTAAAGTGTATCCCATGCTTCAAAAATATAACTGTTGAGTGGAGAAAGTATATATATGGGAGTGAAAAGATTTTCTAATATTTTATTTACTTTTATATTTTTCATCTCTCTTATTCTCTCTTTCTCTAATATTCTCTGAAACAGTCTTCTTTCAGGACTTTTATCAAACACTTTGCAAACACTCTCCGTCTCACTTAATTTCTTACAGAGATGGCACCAAAAGACGTGATTTTCAATGGAGCTAAGTTTGTTTCTATCAACTACTCCGCCATTCTTCGCAAGGCTGAAGCTCCATCGGAACTTCACTTCATTCAGGATTTTCTCACTAATTCTGATATTGGGTACGCTCTAACCCAACCTGATGCAGTCTCTGGAACTCAAGTGCTGGAGTTCTGGAGAAGTGGAGTATATGATGATGGTGGTGCTCAAGGGTCCCCAAGTATAATCTTTTCATCAGGGGAGGATGAGCATGTCGTAACTTTGGCTACAGTATGCCAAGCACTGCAACTGCCTGAGAACTGCGCCTGTTCCATTGTTAAGGAGCCAGTTATTCAAAATATGATGGCCAGTCTGGGGTATGAAAGGACATTGGCCAAGCTGGGTCAATTGAAGGGACCTTACATAAGGAGGGAATGAAGTTTCTTCTTTGACTGCATCATCAAGGCTTTTGCCAACAAATGTTCTAACTTCGATGCAATCCCTATACTCAGTCAACAAATCGGGTATGCTCTCATTAATCAAACTGATTTTGATTATGCAAGTGCTATTTTAGGTTTCATTGGGGATAGGATGACAGAAGATAGGAATACTGTATATTTTGCTAGATTCTGTCAACTTATTTATAGTTTTTGTTGTGATGATAAGCCCCAATCAGCTAGTGAATTAATTCCATCATTCAAACTAGCCAAAAGAGCTTTTAATGACTTATTATCTACTGATAATAATAAGGATGTGTTGAGACCCCTCCAAATACCTTTATCTATCAAACAAGCCTTAATAATCTATGATCCAGTGAAATATACTGCATTATATCCTGATGTTCAACCATCAGAACCTCAACCATCAGCACCTACCATCTCTACACAAACACCTCAGACTTCTCAACCATCAACACAAACAACCAGACCTTAATCTTCCAAACCTTCTAAGAGAACAAAGTCTGTTCCTCAACCTCCACAAAAGAGAAGGAAGATGATTCTCAGAGATGAGCCTGAGAGTGAAGAGGAAACAATTGAAGCACGAGTTCATGCATCTGAACCTGTGATAGTTGAAGCTGAGAATGTTACTTCTCAGAAAGAAACAACAACTCAAAGTTCTGATACTTTGCAAAGGAAATCTGTAAATTCTGATGCTGCTGAAGCAACTCCTTCTTGGGCAAGGAGATTGAAGAAAATGAAGGCAAGGAGGTATTTGGCTAAGTCTATATCAGAAGATACTGAAGAAGCTGAGGAAGGGGATCAGGAATCTCTGATCTCACAAGAACCAATTATTATTACAGCCCTTCCAGCTCAAGCCAACGACACTGCTAATGACACAGTTCTAACCCCTCCTGTCTCTCCTATTAAAGCTACAGATGATGCTAAAAAACAAATTGAAAATTCTGAAATAGATATTCATAATTTGAATATATCTGAAGTTCTTTATCTGGAAGCTCCATCTACATCAAAGACACCAGCTCTGGAGATAAATTCTGCTGATCAGAATTTAGATAATTTAATTCCTGAATCTTCAGTTGCTTCACACACTGTTGAGCTCTCAGAACAGAATGAGTCTTCCTCAAGTTCTGATGACAGTGTTTCTGCTGAGACTCCAGTACCTATTCTGGGCAAGGAAGAATTGGTGAAGAAATTTGTTGAAAAGGAAGCACCTATTCCTTGGGAGGATACTCATAGAGGTGTTGAGTGGACCAAGAAGTGGAATGAATCAAATTTTATTCCATGTTCTAAAATTCTGACAGAGCATATTGCAAAAGTTGATGAGTTGCTCACAAATGCTGATTTCAGGACACAACTCAAGATCACAGCTCTGTCTACAAAACATCTTCACGGTCTACATACTGCTACTCATGAAAAGGTTGATACACTCAGAGAAAAAGATGATAAGCTAGATCTAAAGATCAAGCTTGACAAGAACAGGTATATCAGACCTATTTCTGAAAAAGTTGCAGCCATTGAGAAAACTCAAGAGAAGCAACAGGCCCAAATTGCCGAGGTTCTGGTTAATCAAGCTTCTCAGAAAGCTCAATTGGATGAAATCCAATCTTTAGTTGAACTTCTTCTTTCTCTCTTACTTCCTGATGATGTCAAAAAGGGGGAGAAGGTAGTTAAGTCCAAATGCTCACCTACTCAAGAACTGAAGAAAAAGGACGATAAAGGTGATGACCAGGGAAACTCTGAAAAGAGCAGAGGTCAAAGAAAAGTTCAAGGAAAATCTTCTATTCAGAACAAGTCAAGTTCTGATGCTGTGAATGCTTAAAGACTGAAGTCAAGTGGTGATAAGCAAAGTCTGATGTCAAGTTCTGATATTCTGATTCAGTCAGGATCTGAAGACTCTCAGAGGTTTTTGCAAACTCTGAAGTTAAAGGGGAAGCAGACTACTGTTTATTACAAAGATCCTACAATCCAGACACTTGATGAGGAGATAGCAAGAAGATTATTTCTGAAACACAATCCAGGAATTGATTTAGAAACTCTCAAGGACGAAGAAGCTAGATTTGCTGCTGAGAAGAAAAATCCTAAGTCTAAAGCTTCTGATGCAAAGAAACCTCCAAGGCCAAAGGAAAAGGGCATTGTGATCAAAGAGAAGTCAAATTCTGAAACTTCAAAGTTCAGAACTAGATCACAGACTGAGAGTAATCCCAAAGACAAAGGGAAAGGAAAAATTGATGAACCAACCAAGTCACTGGACTTGAAAACTTCTCATTACAGTCCAATGATCACTGAAGGTGATGGAAGAGAAATTCCTATGCTGAAGAATTCTGCTAAGGTGGAAGTTATTCTGAAAGGAAGATGCTTATGTTATAATGAAAACTCTTCACATCCTAAGGTTATCAGACTTGGTGATGGACTTGAAAGAACATCCATTCAAGCTCTCGGAACAGCCATTTATCAAATTGGTGACAGTAAAGAAGAAAAATTGATGCAGGTCAAAGCACAGTTAGCTGAAGTTCTGAAGAAAGCTGAAGATAATCTGATAACTGATTTTGTTAAGAATCATTATAGATTCAGATTGATTCAGTGAAGTTGGTAAAGCTGGATGTTTTGTAAGTTGTAATTTATAGTCTTATTAAACTCTTATTACATTTGAACTTAAATGTTTTTGACATCATCAAATCTATTAACTTGTACATTCTTGCATAATTTACAAGTTGGGGGAGATTGTTGGATATATTTGAGATGTCATGTCTAATATGTTTCATGTTTAGTTTTCATATCTTAACTAATAGGGAATATCAGTTCTTACTGAAATCAGGACTTACTGGAAGTCAGGACTTAAGGATATTAGGATTTGATTATCAGAAGATAATATCAGAAGATGGTTATCAGAACTTAAGTACTGGATGACTAACAGTTAAGGAAGGAAGCTGATTTACAGGAAAGAAGATCGAAACTAATACGGAATAAGATATGCATGGAAAGAGTTTGAGGACTAGAAGAATTATATAAGATATCTGGTTGATATATTTTAGGAGACAAAACTATATTACATATCAACTAGAAGTTATCTTGTAACTGTGTGTCTATATAAATACAGATATAGGTTTACTCTATAAGAGTTACGATCATCGATAAGATCATATATTGTAACCTAGCAGCTCTCGTGATATTTGTTCATCACTGAGAGAGGACAGTTCCATTGTAACAGAGTTTGTTATAGCGAATACATCTATTTTCTGTTACTTGTGCTTTAAATTGATTTGATTGTATTCTACACTGTATTCAACCCCCTTCTACAGTGTTTTGTGACTAGGGCTGTTCACGAACAAGCTCGAATTCGGCTCGGTAAAAGCTCGGTTCAGCTCGGTTCGTTAAGAACTCGAGCTCGAGCTCGAACACAAAAATGTGTTCCTTAACAAAAATGAGCTTGAGCCGAGCTTTTATATTTTCGGCTCGGGCTCGGCTCGAGCTCGACTCGAACTCGCTTGACTCGAGCTCGGCTCGTTAAAACTCGAAAAGAATACAATATTTTCAGAATATTTTGATAAGAATTATAGACACATATACATACATACAGAATCAGCCCTGCTCCTATATATAAAATACCAAAGGTGTATTTTGCAGCTTTACTTTCCGCCTTCTAGAGTATACTTTCCAACCTCCAGAGTAACTCATTACTGAACCTTACTTTCCCACTGAAAACATCACCAAAACATCACCCAAGATCAAGCAACCAGAATCCAAAATCAAGCCTTCCACACATATACATACAAAACTCACCATGCAATAAATATACAAAACTCATCAATTAGAAAAACAAAGCAGACAAGAGATTAAGAATTTAGTTTACTAAATAAAATGGGATTTATGAATTTAGGAATTGTGGAGATATGAAAGGGGATAAAGAGAGAGAATGGGCGTTGTGATTTAAACCTACAGCTACAGTTATTTTGATAATTGGGTTGGGCCCAAATCATTTGGGCTGGGCTAATAAAGGTTGATTTTTTTTAAAATTTTTAACGAGATGGTCGGTTACGGCTCGGCTCGATTCGGCACGTTTTTGTTCATGAACAGGCTCGTGTTCGGCTCGTTAGTTACCGAGCTCGAGCTCGAACACGATTTTATGTTCGATAAGAAAGCTCGGCTCGGCTCGGTTCGTCAGAAAAAAATAGAGCTCGACTCGATTCGGTCAAAACTCGGCTCAACTCGGTTGAACAGCCCTATATGTGACCTAACATAACATGTTATTAAAACAACTGTTTTGTCCTCACATGGGCTCCCAAGGATGGGCTCCCCTGCTGGGTATTTTAATTTATCAACAAGAGTTTAAATATCAAGGGCACAAATAGATATCAATCGTTTATTCATAGATAATGGAAAGTGAAAGGAGTACATGCTTGTGGTCTCATGGAGGCACCTATATGGCACTACCCCCCGAGACTTAGGAATATTTTAAGATAATACTAAGTCTGAAAAGAATAATATTACTGATAATACTTGCGGAGGTGTTCCGCGTTCCAGGCCCTCGGTATCAACTTGTCTTGCATATCATTGAGGTGGTAGGTTCCTTCCGAGAGCACTGATTTTATCTTGTAGGGGCCTTCCCAATTTGCCCCAAGACTCCGTGGCTCACCACCTTGGTGTTTGGCATGACCCGACGCGGAAACTCTCCCACCTTAAAAGTCCGGGCTCGAACCTTACTGTTGTAGTGCCTAGATGCCCTCTCTTGATATGTTGCTATCCTGATCTGAGCATCTTCCTGAGTTTCTTCGATCATGTCCAAATAGAGTCGATGGTTGACCTCATTTGCCTCTGAGTCATAGTTGTCCCTCCGAAAAGATCCTGCCCCTACTTCAACGGGCACCATAGCTTCACACCCATACACCAAAGAGAAAGGGGTCTCTCCAGTTGTAGTTCGGGGGGTCGTGTTGTAAAACCACAGGACCTGTGTGAGCTCCTCTGGCCATGTCCCTTTTTTCTCTTCAAGCTTTGTCTTCAAGGTGTGCTTAATGATTTTATTAACAGCCTCCATCTGCCCATTGATTTGGGGGTGGCAAACTGCACTAAAACTCTTCTAAATTCCCAGCTGCTCACAAAATTCCCGTATTTCCTTGCTATCAAAATGCTTTCCGTTATCAGATATTAACTTGTAAGGGATGCCATAGCGGCACACAATGGTCCTATGCACAAATTCCTTTAGCTTTTTTGCTGTGATAGCGGCTAGAGGTGATAAGTGGCATTTTATACCACTTAGAGCGTCTTAAAATGGCTTAAATTGGTGCCTTGAAATCAAGTATTTTGTGTATTTGATGCGTTTTTCTAGTGTTTATGCATTTCAGGGTATTAGTTGCATTTCAGAGGAGTAATCATCAAGAATAAGCCTTGGCATGTGTTCACCATGGCGAGAGGAAGGAAAGGGGCAGATTACGGCGAAGAAACGGAGCACACTCAGGATTTTTCCAGTAGGGTTCTGAGCGCCCGCTCAGCTATGCTGAGCGGCCGTGCAGGGTCGGGAAAAAAGATAATTTATTTTAAGACTTCTACTTCTGTTTGGCTTCCACTTCTATGTAATCTGAGTTTTATGGGACTATTATATAAGTAGATTTAGAGACGTTTCGCGAGGAGGATGGTGGTATTAAGCAAGGACGGCGGACTTAAAAAGCCACCTACAGACGCTTTATGCCCAATCATTCCGGATAACGCTTGCATCCTCTGTATTACCGCGGCTGCTGGAGATAAGGAAGAAGACCGTTTTAGCACACAGCAACAAAGAGGAAGCATATTTTCTTGTGATACTTATTTCGTTGTAACGTTGGATGCTAGTTTTCTTACTTTGAACTTAATTACTCTTGTGACGTACTCTGATTTAATATAATTAGTTTAGTTATTATTTTCTTGTGTTTGTTTATCATGATTTCATATGAACCCATGATGACGATAAGTGCTATTATGGGCTAATCGTGATCATGAGGTCGCAACGGATTTACTATGGAATTCTTTAGTTAATTGTTTAATACTTTAGTGTGTGATGATTGTATGATATCTAGTATTGGTTGTGCGTATTCGTCTTATGTGCGTCGCGAACATATAAGATATTAATCTCTTGTGAAGCGACGGTGGATCTTGAGATTTAGAACTTGCCATGCTAGCATAGGTTCATGTATGATGTGCATGATTAGTGGGTAACTCTAACAGTTTTATTCGCCCTGTGTAATCAAAAGGAATTACTTGTGCTTAAATCGTTATGTTGTCAATTTCTATAGACATATAGGAACTCAACATAATTGATGCCTATTCAACTTCTATCTTAATTGTGGATGCTTGGTAGAATGGTATGAGTACAATGAAAGTTGGCTTTTATCAGTTTCGTGTTATTCGATTAATATCATCACTGTCACATGCTAAGGTAATAACAATAACTATTGAAGGAAGTAATAATGAAGTTGTGATCTCATGAGTGTTTTAATATTGTTAATTGAAGTGTTATTTAAGTGATAAACTAAGTAATTAATTGTAGTTAATATTTAGTCAATAATTCTAAGTGTTAGTGTTTTAAAATTAAGGAGTAATCATACATTGGTGCGTGAGTTAATTAAACAATAATTAGTCTGAGTCTCTGTGGGAACGAACTAGAAAGTATTCTATATTACTTGCGAACGCGTATACTTGCGTGTATTTTTAGCGCGTGTTTCCGCCCTAACAAGAGGCTCGGCCTCTGCTCACTTAGTGAAGTAATCTACCGCAACAACCGCATACTTGACCCCTCCTTTGGCCTTCGGGAGTTCCCCAATCAGATCAATTCCCCACATAGCGAAGGGCCAAAGGCTCATGAGGGATGTGAGAGGGGCCACGGGGCTATTGTAATAATTGGCATATCGTTGACACTTATCACAAGCTCGAGAGAATTCGAAGGCGTCTTGGGTTGAAACCCAACAATGTGCACAATGTGATTTGCCAATTTATGTGTCTGAATGTCAATCCGTTTTAATCTTTTAATAATAAAAAAATAGTGAAGTAAGGGCAGTAAGTAAGTTTAACAAGTATTTTTTAGAAAAAAGAGTTATTTTAGTCAGAGAAAATAAAAAAGACAACTTATTTTACCTAAAACGTAATTGCTTATATACTGATTAAGTAAGGATAATTAAGTAAAATATTGAAACTTTTTAAGTAAGGGTAAATATTTAATTGAACGAAGAACCATACCTACCAGACTTTTAATGGTTCGTCTATTATATAATAGTACACGGACTTTAGACTTCCTTCATTATTGTTTGATTTTTTAATTTAATTTGACGTGATATTTTTTAAAATTAAATTACTAATTTGTATTGAATTAATAGTGCTTTTTAGTTGAAAATGATAATTTGTTATAATAATTAGAGAATAAGAATTCTAAGATTAACCTTAGAAAAATTTGCTAAAGTAATGGTTGACTTGAGTGTATTATATTTGTTATCAAATTGCTTAGTTTCCTAATTCAAAGACATGCACAATATATGGTAAGTAAATATTTAATAATAAATAATTAGGATTATTTGTTTACATGTATTTGTGGTGATCTTAGGAAAATATCATAAGGTTAACCTTAAGATCCTTAT